>NC_066561.1:306046-371046 GCF_024679095.1 Eriocheir sinensis
TATTACAAACCTTACTAAACATATTCTTCTTAAGGTAACAGAGCTTGTGGTTGATACGACTATCAACCACCGTCGCCTCAAAGTCCAGGTCGGCAATGCGGTTGGTTTGGGTGCAAGTGACCTGGTTCCTCTCAGGCAGACCAAGGCTGACCTCAGGAGGGAGAAGGACAGCCTGCATCTCATCCAGGCGACCACACCGCTTCTTGGCTGCTGTTATCTTATCCGCCAGTGTTAAAGCGAGTCTTGCGTAGAAGGTTTGCGCCCTTGGTTCCATCCCTCCTGACGTCGTGAATACTACCGGGGTGAAGGAGCCCTGGTCCACATTCTGTATTCTTTCTTCATATTATCTGTTCTTCTCTTGTTCGTTTCTTCTGTGGGCTGCATCAAGGGTCAGGTCTGTGGCAATGGGCCATGGGATCAAAGATCCTCATGTCAAAATATGCCCTTTGTCCACGAGTCCAAAACCCTCTGGCGCTAACATCCACTCGTGCTTCGTTCGAAACATTAGCGGTGCGTCTGGCGAGGTGTTCGCCTTGCAGAGGGAGCAGCATGGGTTCCACAGTCACGTCGTGACAGACTTCTTTCAGCATTTGAGCTGTTACGTCTCTCACTTCATCATGTCTCATGCAGACGAAACCTCCTCTCTTGCATGTCATGGCATGATTTTGGTTGAAGGGTGAGCCACAGTTTGGGAGCCCATCCACTGGCCAGCCATACCTGAGGGCAAGGGCATCAGTGAATTCTTTTTTTGTTTAAGTTGAAGCCTTTTGCCCTGAAAGGTAGTGTGGTTAGCCAGTTGGAAGCGCCCACTTCCTGTGCAATATCTGTCCTCCTCCTTGTGTCTTCTGGGAGTTCTCTCATTAGGTCACTCAGAGTGTCTCTGTTTTTCTTCTCTGTTTATGGAGATTTCATTCCTTAGTGACCTAATATTTTGAGGGCTGTCTTCTCCCCTTTCATTTTGATTGATAATATATCCGGTCAAGGAGGCTGTGATTCGGAGTGAGTTCACGAATTCAGACTCTGCCAGATTTTGCGGGTTGGTGATGCCGAGCCCACCCATTCTTGGCGGCAACTCCAGCAACCTTCGCTCCTGGTCGCTACGACATCTCCCATTTGCTATCGCCGGTATGAAGGTGTTTCTGATAGCCTCTTCCAGAGGTTTTAGTAGCGGAGCAACATCAGGAACTGTCCTCATGAGGTAGTTCCATTTATGCTTGACACCGTACGTAAATGCTGCGTAGGCTGCCTGCGGTTCTGTTTTGGCGATCTCGCTCAACCTCTGCAGTTCGGATTCCCAGCGCTTTACAGCCGTTTTCACATATTCGGTTCTGTATTCAGCTGTTCCAATGACTGCCCCGAGGTGTCTTTCGCTAGTCACTGACAGTTTCACGTTACTGCCCTGGAATGCGGTTTTGGCCCGATCGTATGCCTCTGGTTTTACAATCACCACAGACTTCGTGGAGTTGGGACGGTACCCTATTTTAGGGCCGTGTTCTTTGACGAGGTCCCACCATTTCCTGAGGTCTGCAGACTTTCCTACCCCGGTGAGATCATCCGCATACGCCACCTGTTTGACGTTGGTGTTTTCATGGCGGATGATGTCCTGCAGCTTCATGATTCCCAGGGCAAACATTGCCATGGCCACTGGGCCCCCTGGGTGGTGCCCTCTGAGGATTGTATGGCCACCGGGTCTCCCAGTCGTTGGTCATTTTGACTGCTGATGAACAGTCTGGCAGGTTCCTTGTATGTATTTTCAATATATTGGGCGAATATAGGGCACTTGATTTTGATGTTGTGCAGTGCTGTTTCCCTATTGATGTTGTTGAACGCATTAGCAGCGTCCACCATCAGCACCGCCTCGCATTCTGGGTCTTCGAACATTTTCCTGACGGCGTGAATGGCAGCTTCACACCCAGCCTGCTGACCCTCACACACTTGGAGGTTTCCCACCGCCTTCCTCACGTCGTCCTTCACCACCTCCGTGACAGCCTTGCCTATGATCCTCCTGAGCACCTCCCCTATCCCGATGGGGCGACAGCCTGGTTTTTTATCCAGCGGGATGAGCCGGCAGGCCATCAAAGGCTCGAGGTGTCGGCAATTCTCTGACGCCAATTTTCTTGCTAGGGCGGCTATTGCGTCGCGAAGATCCACAGCTGGATTACCAAAGATGTTCTTACTGAGGAGGTGTTTCCACCCCTTGGCATCCAAGCCTGATGGTCCAGCCGCTCCCTGCGTGGGAAGGGTGTGCTTCCAGATCACGTCACCGCTGATATGGTCGAAGACAACTCGATGCGGGGGGGTGTAGTCCCCAAGGAACTTCATTTCTGGGTGTGCAGGTCTAGCATCTGGATGCTTGTCCTCCACTACTACTAATGCTACTACTACTACTACTACTACTACTACTACTACTACTACTACTACTACTACTGCTGCTGCTACGACTATTACTACTACTCCTCTCTCTACTACAACTACTACTACTACTACTACTACTACTACTACTACTACTACTTCTACTATTTTTCCTCTACTACTACTACTATTACTACTTTTACTACTATTTTTACTACTAATACTAATACCACTACTACTACTACTACTACTACTACTACTACTACTTCTACTGTGTTGCAGAGCAAGGCAGGCGCATCCTCAAGATACGACTGATCAGATACCGCTAATCTGATAAAACAGTCAGTCACGGTGGTGGGATGTGGCAATGTCTATGTGTGTGGCGTCGAGAGTGACAAAGTTTTCCACCTACTCAGATATCCTCTATGGTGTCCTGGGCGAGGCTGCACGAGGTCGAAGATCTAGTTTCGGTTATTCATAGTTTGGGCTTCGTTTTGCTGCTTGGCTCAGCTCCGTCTCGTCTGAGTGAAAGCACGAGGTGAGTCCTGCTGCCAGTGCTGTACTCTCTTAAGCAAGGAAGTAAGACGTGCTCGGCGAAGATCATTTCAGGAGTACATGATTTTCTTTTCTCATATTGGATGAAGACAGCGTTTCTTATAATGAAAAGAAACTTTGAACACTGCTCCTAGAAAAGAGGAAGACGTTGGGCGCGTCCTGACAACGGCGGTGACACTTGCAAGACTAAGGTCAAAGTGAGAGACATAATCACGCCGGAACCTGCGAAATCCAGGAACGACTGTGCTTACACTTTCCCTTTGGTGGCCTCGTGTGACAGGTTGGTGCAATCATTGGTATGTTGTTTGTATCTTAACTTTAACTTACCTTTAGCGAAATGGCTTCAATGCATTTCGTAGGGCTTCAAATTACATATGCAGTCAAATTTCCTTATATTTCCATGCGATACCGTTTGATAATTCCACAAATCATTAAGTTCGTCAGGTACATATTTATTGTTTTACAGAGAGGGTAGCATCTCAAATGCGAAAAAAAGTTCAGTCCTAATAGGGACAAAGGAGATACCAATTTCGGGTGGAGATATGTTATGACTCTTCTTCTAGGAGTTCAAGTTGTAGGCAGGAGGGAATGCAGACGAAGAAAGGCTGTTCAAGAGTTTACAAGCAGAAGGGATACACGAGTGTAAATGCTGGTTAATTTTTGCATGCGAGATTTGAATAGTATAGAGATGAGCAAGAAAATCGTGACCAACGAGGCCTCGGGAGCGAGGGTGGCAAGCAGTTAGCAAAGAGGCAGCATGTCAGAGGAATATAAGAGGTAAAAGACTGTCAGTAATATGAGTGGAGATGATTAGAAGAAGAGCCTTTGACTCTACTCGGTTCAAGAGTGTTGTGTGTGAGGCTCTCCCCCCACACACGTGAGATGAATACTCCATACGAAAGGGAACAAGGCCCCTGTACGTATGTGGACAGCAACTACGAGGGGGAAAAGAACTGGCGGAGACGATACAGAACGCCCAACCACGATGAAGCTGATTTAATGAGAGAGATGTGAGGTTTCCAGTTAAGATTTTGAGTTAAGGAAAGACTGATGATGTTTACTGTAGAAGATGGTGACAGCTGAGTGTTGTCGAAGAATAAAGGGTACATTTTTGGAAGATTTTGTCGAGTTGATGGGGGGTTGTAAAATCTCAAATCCCATGTTAAATTCCTTTTGTCCTAAGCGTATCTTCTCCCTTATTTACGGACCGACTACTTTTATTCAAAAGGCAATATAATCAGGAGGGATGGGACATTAACGCTTGCTATTGTTTGATTTTATACAATAGTATATATATATTTTTTAAAGTTCAATGAAATAATACAAAACGTTTGACATAAAATTAATTAATATTTTTCGAAAATAAAAATCAACTTCAAACAATAGTTCCGATAGCAAACCCTATTCCTTACACACACTTTTATAAGCTGCAGTAGGAGATATGTGTATAACAAGAAGTGCAACGGAGGAGATATATTTTTAAAATGCAAAATCATGTTTTTTTTGTGTGTGTATTTTACCTATACCAACTAGTGACCTGAAATCCACAGGATATATACATCAGGATATGAAGAAAAAAACAGACATGGTTTCCTTAACTAACGTTCATTGGATGTGTACCCAGGCTGTTTTGTTTGCCCATTGTTACGTCTTTTTTTACAGGGTCAAAAATCCGTGTACTCGAATTTGACCATATTTCAGAGTAAGAGCCAGTGTTCTATTGTGTAAAATCAATAAAATATAATTCAAAAGAAATCTGAAGCGGATACATTGAGTATTTTGTTGGATTTATGGAAAAAAATATTATATAAATCGATTTTTCATGCATAATACAAAAATATATTTGACTGCTAAAATTTCCCATTTTCTTAGCTAGTGGTGTGAGAGAACCTAAGAGTATCATGACAGACCATGAAAAAAAAAATCCTAAAATTAAAAAGGGGTGAAAACAAGGATTGCAAGCCAGTGGCGCCGCGCGGAAGCTCATTGCTGCACGTTGCATTGCATTGCAATCCATGTTGCATACCACTGTATTATTGTTTCATCATATTCATTCATATACCCCACAAAAAAGAGGAAATTTTGCGGAATTTTATAAGCCAAAAATATAAAAAAAAGTGTCTGGCCGACCATTTACAACCCCCCACCCCCCCACCCCCCCTAATAGGTGGGAACATTGAGTTTTTGAGTCTGAAAGACACAAGGTTCCTTCTGTCCCAATCGGAAATGATAGCAAGGTCTGATCTTAAGCGTTCTGCAGCCTCCAGTTTGGAGTCTTGTAACTCCTGTTGAGAAGGTCTTCTGTTGAAAGAAGATGAATAATGCAAAAGTAGAGTCCTCAACGTACGAGTGGATTGTTCTGTTTGGTGTGGAAAGATCATTGATGAACATCAGAAAGAGAATGGGAGACAGGACAGAGCCCTGTTGATAGGTTTAGGGGAAGAACAGTGGCCGTCTACCACAGCGGAGATAGAACGGCCGGAAAGGAAGCTGGAAATAAAAGAACAGAGAGAAGGATAGAAACCGTAAGTGGACAGTTTAGAACGCAAAGACTTGTGCTAACTCTATCGAAAGCTTTCGACTGAGGATGACCAGAAGTCAGTTAAGAGAGCAAAAAAATTGCCAGTAGAACGCCCCTTGCGGAACCCATACTGGCGATCAGATAGAAGGTCAAAAGTGGAAAGGTGCGTTTGAATCTTTCAGTTAAGGATTGATTCCAACGCTTTAGATAGACAAGAGAGTAAAGCTATTGGGCGGTAGTTTGAATGACTGGAGCTGTCACCCTTCTTAGACACAGGCTGTATGAAGGCGTACTTCCAGCAGGAAGGAAAGGTAGATGTTTGTGAGGAACTATGGATCTAGGCTACAGGTGTTAGCAGCTCAAATAGCCAGGCCTCTAAAGAAGTTTTGGAATACTCCATCCACATAGACCATGGGGGATTATAAACACTTGACTGGGTTTTCACATACGTATACTTGCAAGAGAAACCACAGTAATGAAGATGTACAGCCTTGAGCAGCTCAACCTCGAGGTAGCCGGCGGGGAAGTAGTAGAGTTGTCGGCTGGAACTTGGCCCGGTCGGTAGGCAGTGGAGGTAGTATGACAGCCGGCAAGGACTTCACAGCCCAGAGTAGACACGGCATCACATTTTTTCTGCTTTTTCTTGTGTTTTCTTTCAGATTACAATGAAGAGAAGGTCCCGAGCCTACAGGGAGAGGGTGGAGAATGCAGCGAGGGCCAGGGAGAGCAAGAAAAAGGGAGAGGAGGCTCCAGATCCAGACCCCACGACTACCACCGAAGCCGCCGCCAGCACCAGGACAAAACCTTATCCCCACTCCAGCACACAACCTCACCCCCACACAACCCCAACACCACAGGTCAAAAAGGTAACTCCAATTTCAGTTCGAGATAATTTGCTCACTGATGTGTCTGTGCCATCTACATCAAAGAGGGAAAATGTTCTTATTGAAAAAAATGTACTCAAATACATGTTTGCAGCTATTTCTCATGTATGCAATGACTGCATGGGTAAACTCCAATTGAATATCAGTAGCAAATCAGCACTCCTATTTGGAGGTAAAATGTATGAATTGTGAGGCTGTGCAGTTCTCCTCCTCACCCATGGCAGGGGAAAAAACATCCCTTACTGAAAATAATATTAGCATTGTAGGGTATGCACTGCTCGAAGGTACTGGTTATGCCGGCTATTCATTTCCAACATCAACAATGAAGATCAAACCTCTTCATAGGAGGGCATACTATGAAGTACTTGATTATACTGGAAGCAAGATCCTGTCACAACAGGAAAAAAGGAGAGCAGATATTATAGCCAATGTATTCAAACATTATGAGAGTCTTGGAGTACTGCCTGATGCCGATGGAATTTTGAACGTCACAGGTTCGTATGATGGAGCCTGGCTCACCAGGGGGCACTCCTCACATATTGGCATAGGCTGCTTCATTGAGTCTGAGACAGGCTTTGTACTAGACTATGAAGTTCTTTCAAATTATTGCATTCAATGCTCCAGGCTCCTTACTCAGAAAGAAAAGAAAAAAGTAACTGAGGAGGAATATACGGCTCTCATTCAAAGACATAAAGAAAAGTGTCAGAAGAATTTTGAAGGTAAATCTGAAGCTATGGAGGCAGAGGCAGCTACCAGAATATGGGGAAGGTCAAAAGAACCAAACAAGATGAGGTACGTGAAATTTATTGGTGATGGGGACTCCTCGGCATACCTTGCCGTGAAAAAACTAAACCCATATGGAAACGTGCCAGTGCAAAAAGAAGAATGTATCAACCATGTTAGCAAAAGGCTTGGAACAAGGCTGAGGAAGTTGAAAGAATAGTCAAAAGCAGGAGGAAAGAAAAAGTCTCTAGGAAGCAAAGGAAAGTTGACGAATAGAGTAATTGAGCAACTTCCATTTTACTATGGGCAGGACATCCGTAGAAACCAAGGTGGAACAGTGGAAGACCTGAAGAATGATATCCGTGCAACTTTCTTTCACTGTTTGAGCACGGATGAAAACCCAAAACATTCTTTATATCCTGTAGGGGAGCAGTCATGGTGCTGTTATCAGAAAGCTCTGCCACAAGGGAAAAAAACCCAAGGCATAAGGACATGAAAATAAAATTCACCCTAGACCCTCCCGAGAGAAAACAAGTCTTTCAGATATATTTAGATCTGACAAAAGATGACTTATTAGTCAAATGCATGATGGGCAAGACCCAGAATCCTAATCCCTCCACTCAAAAATCTGGAGTCACCTACATAAGGTAAAGTTTTGGGGATTGAGGAGTGTTCAGTACTCCTGTGCCTACACTGTCCTTACTCACAATTTTGGCTATGTCTAAGATAACCTTAACAAAGAACTCGGTTTTGGAAACCTTGCAGAAATACAAATGAAACACGAAGAAATCCAAAACAAGAAGCAGAGGAAGAGGGCTGCGGCTCCGTCAAAACCAAAACGACGTCGCACGGTTGCAGACGCAGCATACAGGAGTGGGGAATATTAACTGTATAGCTGTATAACATATATTGGAGTACATCATAGTATGTTATAGTATATCAAAGGATTCATTGGAGAAGGTGACTCTGATGAGTGAAGTGTGGGTACAGTGAGGTAACGGGACTGGAGCGTACACCTGTACCGAAGGTAAATGAGGATCAAACCTCTACCCGTAACCCCTGAAAGTATATCTCACCCATTATTTGTAGTGTGTGTGTGTGTGTGGGGGGGGGGGGATTCTGGAGCTGCCCTGTGTAGGTCACTTGGCCTCTATGTTCTTATGTTCTTATGTAAAGAGAGCGCGGCTTTGGCAGTGTAGAATATTTATGTGTGTGTGTGTGTGTGTGTGTGTGTGTGTGTGTGTGTGTGTGTGTTAAGGGGAGGTTTCCACTTGGGCGTTTCCCATGTTAAATGGCGTGTCTTCTTTTCAATTCTCCTCCCTTATTTCTTAACCGATTTGCTTCATTCAAAAAGTATTTTAGCTAGGAAGGATGATGGTAGAAGGTGGAGTCCTTTATTGCTAATAAAAAAGGACATTATTTTTTGTTTGATGAAAAAAAATGACAAATATTTTCTAAAAATCAAAATGAGCTTCAAAGAAAATCTAGCAGACTCTCAGTTGTTCCTTTTGTATTGTTTCATAATCCTGAAGCATTGAAACTAGTAAAACAGTAAATGCCTTGGATGAGATATTTTTTAAAGTGCAAAATCATGGCTTTGAGATATCAAGCGATGAAGTTTAAATATTTTTTGAATTATGCCTATTACACCTAGGCTTGAAATCCACAGGATATTTACATCAGGATATGAAGAAAAAGCAGATATGGTTTCCCTTACTTACTTTCATTGACTGTGCAAACAAGCTGCTTTGTTTACCCAAGTTTACGTCTTTTTTACGGGGTCACCTTTTTTTTTTTTACAGCTAAGGATACAGTTCAAAGGCGTAAAGAAAAATATTAAAAAAAAGCCCGCTACTTACTGCTTCTGAATAGAGATCAAAGGAGTGTCCAAAAAGAGAGGTCAATTTCGGGAGGAGAGGTGTCCTGATACCCTCCTCTTGAAAGAGTTCAAGTCGTAGGCAGGAGGAAATACAGATGAAGGAAGATTGTTCCAGAGTTTACCAGCGTGAGGGATGAAAGAGTGAAGATGCTGGTTGACTCTTGCATAAGGGGTTTGGACAGTATAGGGATGAGCATGAGTAGAAAGTCGTGTGCAGCGGGGCCGCGCGAGGGGGGGAGGCATGCAGTTAGCAAGCTCAGAAGAGCAGTCAGGATGAAAATATGGATAGAAGATAGAAAGAGAGGCAACATTGCGGCGGAATTTAAGAGGTAGAAGACTATCAATATGAGGAGGAGAGCTGATGAGACGAAGGGCCTTTGACTCCACTCTGTCAAGGTAAACTGTGAGAGTGGAGAGCACCCCACACGTGAGATGCATACTCCATACGGGAGCGGACAAGGCCCCTGTAAATGGATAGCAACTGTGCGGGGGAGAAAAACTGGCGGAGACGGTACAGAACGCCCAGCCTCGAGGAAGCTGATTTAGTAAGAGATGAGATATGAAGTTTCCAGTTGAGATTTTGAGTTAAGGATAGACCGAGGATGTTTAGTGTTGGGGAAGGTGATAGCTGGGTGTTTTCAGAGAATAGGGGATAGTTGTTTGAAAGATTGTGTCGAGTGGATAGGTGGAGAAACTGTGTTTTTGAGGCGTTAAAGGACACCAGGTTCATATTGGCCCAATCGGAAATAATAGTAAAGTCTGAGGCTAAGCGTTCTGTTGCCTCCAGCCTTGAATCGTTAAGATCCTGTAGGGTGGGTCTTCTATTAAAAGAAGTTGAGTAATGCAGAGTGGAGTCGTCGGCGTAAGAATGCATAGGCCAGTTCGTTTTGGAAAGAAGATCATCAATGAACAACAGAAAGAAAGTGGGAGATAGGACAGGACTCTGTGGGACACCACTGTTAATAGGTTTAGGGGAAGAACAGTGACCGTCTACCACAGCAGAAATAGAACGGTCAGAAAGGAAACTGGAGATAAAGGTACAGAGAGAAGGATAGAAACCGTAGGAGGGTAGTTTGGAAAGCAAAGATCTGTCGCAGACCCTATCAATAGCTTTAGATATGTCCAGCGCAATAGCAAAGGTTTAATAAATAAAAATAAATCAATGTACTCGAATTTTACTATATTTCGCCGTATTCCAAAGTAAAAACCAGTGTTCTACTGTGTAATATCAATAAAATATAATTAAAAAAGACATTTGAAGTGGATACAAAGAGTATTTTGTTGGATTTATGAAAAAAATATATGATATAATTCGATTTTTCACAGCTAAATACGAAAAATATTGGGGACTGCTGAAATTTCCCATTTTCTTAGCCAGTGGTGAGAGAGAAAGACAGACCAAGAAAAAAAATCCTAAACTTAAAAAGGGGTGAGAAAATGGATTGCTGCCCGTATATATATATATATATATATATATATATATATATATATATATATATATATATATATATATATATATATATATATATATATATATATATATATATATATATATATATATATATATATATATATATATATATATATATATATATATATATATATATATATATATATATATATATATATATATATATATATATATATATATATATATATATATATATATATATATATATATATATATATATATATATATATATATATATATATATATATATATATTTTTTTTTACAACAAAGGAGGCAGCTCAAGGGCACACACAAAAAGAAAACATTAATAAAAAAAAGCCCGCTACTCGCTGCTCCTAAAAAAGAAACAAAAGAGGTGGCCGAAAGGAAGATCATATACGGGAGGAGAGGTGTCCTCATACCCTTCTCTTGAAAGAGTTCAAGTCGTAGGCAGGAGGAAATACAGATGAAGGAAGATTGTTCCATAGTTTACCAGCGTGAGGGATGAAAGAGTGAAGAACTCTTGCATAAGGGGTTTGGACAGTATAGGGATAAGCATGAGTAGAAAGTCGAGTGCAGCGGGGCCGCGGGAGGGGGGGAGGCATGCAGTTAGCAAGTTCAGAAGAGCAGTCAGCGTGGAAATATCGATAGAAGATAGAAAGAGAGGCAACATTGCGGCGGAATTTAAGAGGTAGAAGACTATCAGTATGAGGAGGAGAGCTGATGAGATGAAGAGCCTTAGCCTCCACTCTGTCCAGAAGAGCTGTGTGAGTGGAGCCCCCCCACACATGAGATGCATACTCCATACGAGGGCGGACAAGGCCCCTGTATATGGACAACAACTGTGCAGGGGAGAAGAACTGGCGGAGACGGTACAGAACGCCCAGCCTCGAGGAAGCTGATTTAGTAAGAGATGAGATATGAAGTTTCCAGTTGAGATTTTGAGTTAAGGATAGACCGAGGATGTTTAGTGTTGAGGAAGGTGATAGCTGGGTGTTGTCAAAGAATAGGGATAGTTGTTTGGAAGATTGTGTCGAGTGGATAGGTGTAGAAACAGTGTTTTGAGGCGTTGAAGGACACCAGGTTCTTCTTGCCCCAATCGGAAATAATAGTAAGGTCTGAGGCTAAGCGTTCTGCAGCCTCCAGCCTTGAGTCGTTAAGTTCCTGAAGGGTGGGTCTTCTATTAAAAGAAGTTGAGTAATGCAGAGTGGAATCATCGGCATAGGAATGGATAGGACAGTTCGTTTTGGAAAGAAGATCATCAATGAACAACAGAAAAAGAGTGGGAGATAGGACAGAACCCTGTGGGACACCACTGTTAATAGATTTAGGGGAAGAACAGTGACCGTCTACCACGGCAGAAATAGAACGGTCAGAAAGGAAACTGGAGATAAAGGTACAGAGAGAAGGATAGAAACCGTAGGAGGGTAGTTTAGAAAGCAAAGATTTGTGCCAGACCCTATCAAAAGCTTTTGATATGTCCAGCGCAATAGCAAAAGTTTCACCGAAACGGCTAAGAGAGGATGACCAAGAGTCAGTTAAGAAGGCGAGGAGATCACCAGTAGAACGCCCCTTGCGGAACCCATACTGGCGATCAGATAGAAGGTCAGAAGTGGAAAGGTGCTTTTGAATCTTCCGGTTAAGGATTGATTCAAAAGCTTTAGATAGACAAGAAAGTAAAGCTATAGGACGGTAGTTTGAGGATTGAGCGGTCACCCTTCTTAGGCACAGGCTGTATGAAGGCATACTTCCAGCAAGAAGGAAAGGTAGATGTTGACAGGCAGAGGCGAAAGAGTTTGACCAGGCAGGGTGACAGCACGGAGGCACAGTTTTTAAGGACAATAGGAGGCACTCCATCAGGTCCATAAGCCTTCTGAAGATTGAGGCCAGAGAGGGCGTAGAAAACATCATTTTGAAGAATCTTTATAACAGGCATAAAGGAGTCAGAGGGGGGATGAGTAGGAGGAATATGCCCAGAATCGTCCAGAGTGGAGTTTTTAGAAAAAGTTTGAGAGAAGAGTTCAGCCTTAGAGATAGATGAGACGGCAGTGTTGCCTTCAGGACTGAGGAGTGGAGGGAAATATGAAGAAGTGAAGTTGGAGGAGATGTTATTGGCTAGATGCCAGAAGTCACGGGAAGAGTTAGAGAAAGCAAGGTTTTGACATTTTCTACTAATGAAAGAATTTTTGGTTAGTCGGAGAATAGATTTAGCACGATTTCGGGCAGAAATGTAAAGTTCATAATTAGCATTAGTTTGAAGGCTCTGGTACCTTTTGTGAGCTACCTCTCTATCATTGACAGCACGAGAACAAGCGTGATTAAACCAAGGCCTTTTAGCGTGAGGAGTAGAGAAAGAACGAGGAATGTATGCCTCCATTCCAGAGACAATCACCTCTGTGATGCGCTGAGCACACACAGAGGGGTCTCTATCCTGGAAGCAATAATCATTCCACGGGAAATCGGAAAAGTACATCCTCAGGTCGTCCCACCGAGCTGAAGCAAAATGCCAGAAGCATCGCCTCTTCGGTGGGTCCAGAGGGTGTACAGGAGCGATAGGACAGGATGCAGAAATAAGATTGTGATCGGAGGAGCCCAACGGAGAGAACAGAAGGGTTTGAGGTAAGGAAGAGGTCTAGAATGTTGGGCCGATCTCCAAGACGGTCGGGAATACGTGTAGGGTGCTGGATATATATATATATATATATATATATATATATATATATATATATATATATATATATATATATATATATATATATATATATATATATATATATAATATATATATATATATATATATATATATATATATATATATATATATATATATATATATATACATACCAGTGGTGGGCACCGATCACTTTTTTGCTGTTCCGATCCCCGATCATCCGATCAGTTTAGGCAACTGATCCGATTCCGATCATCCAATCATTTTTTAAGTACTGCTGTACCGATCACCATTCCGATCATCCGATCATTAAAACTTTTAATATTTACTATTATTTTTTAAAATAATAATTACAAGAAACACCTATTTTAGGCGTTTTTTAAGTAATAATGTCAATTCAGTAACAACTTAATTATTTGCTTATAAATATCTTTATTTTTCCTCTTTCTTTTGGTATATAAAACATGGTACAGAAGAACTGTTATCTTAACTTTTTATTTTAGGCATTTATTTAAGTCTACCCTTTTTTTTCAATTTCTGAAAGTATGAAAAAGGAATTATATTTGCTATTTTAACTTTTGTTTGAAGTTGATTTAGATTCTTGACAAACATTTTTCAACTTTTTAATATTTTATCATTGATGTCTAGGAAATATTTTTTTTACTATTCTATAAAAAACGAGCGATTGTGATAATTAATCTTCTATCCTTCCCGATTAAATAGCTTTCTGAATAAAAGACATTGGTCCATTAATAAATTATTTACAAGAAGAACATAAGTAATAAGGTTTTGATTTTAAGTGAGCCGTTGCTGTGTCATCTTCCATCCACGTATCCTAAGACATCCCATCCTGATTTGTGCATGCGCGGAACCCGATGTTTACAAACTCAGTGTTGATATCGTAGTTTGTCCAGGCAAGATGGCGGCAAGACAGCATGGCAGCTTTTATGGGAAAATGGCCAAATTCATGAATAACATAGACCCCATAATTCAGATAGCCTGCCATTAAAAGGAAAGAATCTGAGAAACATGAACATCAATGAGAAAAGAGTGTAGGTCATCTCATTTATCACATATACCGACATACAAGGGGTGTAGGTTATCTTATTTATCGCATTTATCGACACACAAGGGGTGTAGGTTATCTCATTTATCACATATACCGACATACAAGGGGTGTAGGTTATCTCATTTATCACATATACCGACATACAAGGGGTGTAGGTTATCTCATTTATCACATATACTGACATACAAGGGGTGTAGGTTATATCATTTATCACATATATTGACACACAAGGGGTGTAGGTTATCTCATTTATCACATATACCGACATACAAGGGGTGTAGGTTATCTCATTTATCACATATACTGACACACAAGGGGTGTAGGTTATATCATTTATCACATATATTGACACACAAGGGGTGTAGGTTATCTCATTTATCACATTTACCGACATACAAGGGGTGTAGTTTATCTCATTTATCACATATACTGACATACAAGGGGTGCAGGTTATCTCATTTATCACATTTACGGACATACAAGGGGTGTAGGTTATCTCATTTACACATTTACCGACATACAAGGGGTGTAGGTTATCTCATTTATCACATTTACGGACATACAAGGGGTGTAGGTTATCTCATTTATCACATTTACCGACACACAAGGGGTATAGGTTATCTCATTTATCACATTTACCGACATACAAGGGGTGTAGGTTATCTCATTTATCACATTTACCGACATACAAGGGGTGTAGGTTATCTCATTTATCACATTTACGGACATACAAGGGGTGTAGGTTATCTCATTTATCACATTTACCGACATACAAGGGGTGTAGGTTATCTCATTTATCACATATACTGACATACAAGGGGTGTAGGTTATCTCATTTATCACATATACTGACACACAAGGGGTGTAGGTTATCTCATTTAACACATTTACAAACATACAAGGGTGTAGGTTATCTCATTTATCACATTTACCGACACACAAGGGGGTAGAGGTTATCTCATTTATCACATTTACCGACACACAAGGGGTATAGGTTATCTCATTTATCACATTTACCGACATACAAGGGTGTAGGTTATCTCATTTATCACATTTACCGACACACAAGGGGGTAGAGGTTATCTCATTTATCACATTTACCGACACACAAGGGGTATAGGTTATCTCATTTATCACATTTACCGACATACAAGGGGTGTAGGTTATCACATTTATCACATTTACCGACATACAAGGGGTGTAGGTTATCACATTTATCACATTTACCAACACACAATGGTGTAGGTTATCTCATTTATCACATTTACCGACACACAAGGGGTGTAGGTTATCTCATTTATCACATTTACCGACATACAAAGGGTGTAGGTTATCACATTTATCACATTTACCAACACACAATGGTGTAGGTTATCTCATTTATCGCATTTACCGACACACAAGGGGTGTAGGTTATCTCATTTATCACATATACCGACATACAAGAGGTGTAGGTTATCTCATTTATCACATATACTGACATACAAGGGGTGTAGGTTATCTCATTTATCACATATACTGACACAAGGTGTAGGTTATCTCATTTATCACATTTACCCACATACAAGGGGTGTAGGCTATCTCATTTATCACATTTACCGACATACAAGGGATGTAGGTTATCTCATTTATTACATTTAATGACATACAAGGGGTGTAGGTTATCTCATTTATCACATATACTAACATACAAGGGGTGTAGGTTATCTCATTTATTACATATACCGACATACAAGGGTGTAGAATATCTCATTTATCACATTTACCGACATATAAAGGTGTAGGTTATCTCATTTATGACATTTACCGACATACAAAGAGTGTAGGTTATCTCATTTATCACATATACCGACATACAAGGGGTGCAGGTTATCTCATTTATCACATTTACCGACATACAAGGGGTTTAGGTTATATCATTTTTCAGGGTAGGCGGTGGCTGAGTGATTAGCGTGGGGGGCAGCATTCATCACGCCATGGACAATGTCGATTCGTATCCCCACGCTACCACCTGGGATTTTTTAGTCACCGCCGAGTGGCTTAAGACTATCCACAGGCTGTCCAGAAGACCACCTATCATCCCGGATTCTAGAAGAAACCGTACAAGCGAATCAAAAATGAGTTCCAGGGGGCAGCATGAGCCAAGCATAACAGGCGCCACTATAAAAACTGCCTGCGCCATGTCAGGCTTGGGCCGACCACCAGGCCCCTGAACAAAGCGTACCGGCGCTATAGGCTGAGATGTAACAAAAAGAAAAGTTACCTAATTTATCACATTTACCGACATTCAAGGGGTGTAGGGTACCTCATTTATCACATTTACCGACATTCATTGGGTGTAGGGTATCTCATTTATCACATTTACCGACATTCATTGGGTGTAGGGTATCTCATTTATCACATTTACCGACATTCAATGGGTGTAGGGTACCTCATTAATCACATTTACCGAGATACAAGGGGTGCAGGTTATCTCATTCGTCACCTTTACCGATATATAATTGGTGTATAGGCTACCTCATTGATCACATTTACCGACATACAAGGAGGGCAGGTTATCTCATTTATCACATTTACCGATATATAAGGGGTGCGGGCTACCTCATTGATCACATTTACCGACATACAAGGGATTCAGGTTATATCATTTATCACATTTACCGACGTACAAGGGGTGTAGGTTATATAATTTCTCACATTTACCGACGTACAAGGGGTATAGGTTATCTCATTTATCACATTTACCGACATACAAGCGGTGTAAGTTATCTCATTTATCACATTTACCGACATACAAGGGGTGCAGGTTACCTCATTGATCACATTTACCGACATACAAGGGGTGCAGGTTATCTCATTTATCACATTTACCGACATACAAGGGTTGTAGGTTATCTCATTTATCACATTTACCGACATACAAGGGGTGTAGGTTATCTCATTTATCACATTTACCGACGTACAAGGGGTGTAGGTTATCTCATTTATCACATTTACCGACATACAAGGGTGTAGGTTATCTCATTTATCACATTTACCGACATACAAGGGGTGCAGGTTATTTCTTTTATCACATTTACCGACATACAAGGGGTGTAGGTTATCTCATTTATCACATTTACCGACATACAAGGGATGTAGGTTATCTCTTTTATCACATTTACCGACATACAAGGGGTGTAGGTTATCACATTTATCACATTTACCGACATACAAGGGATGTAGGTTATCTCTTTTATCACATTTACCGACATACAAGGCGTTCAAGTTATCTCTTTTATCACATTTACCGACATACAAGGGGTGTAGGTTGTCTCATTTATCACATTTACCGACATACAAGAGGTGCAGGTTATCTCAATTATCACATTTACCGACATACAAGGAGTGCAGGTTATCTCATTTATCACATTTACCGACATACAAGGGGTGCAGGTTATCTCATTTATCACATTTACCGACATACAAGGAGTGCAGGTTATCTCTTTTATCACATTTACCGACATACAAGGAGTGCAGGTTATCTCATTTATCACATTTACCGACATACAAGGGGTGCAGGTTATCTCATTTATCACATTTACCGACATACAAGGAGTGCAGGTTATCTCATTTATCACATTTACCGACATACAAGGGGAGGAGGTTATCTCATTTATCACATTTACCGACATACAAGGGGTGCAGGTTATTTCTTTTATCACATTTACCGACATCATCTCTCCTCCTCTAAACCTCACCTTCTCTTCCTTACCGAAACACAGGTTTCTGAGGCTACTGACAGCAATCTCTACTCTGTTCCCTCCTACTATCTCTATCCTAAATTTCAATCCAAAGCTGGATGTTGCGCCTACGTGCGCAACGACATCACTTGCTCTCGTGCCCATAACCTTGACTCTTCTGAATTTTCCACCATCTGGCTAAGACTTCATTGTCATTCTATTACTAAATACATCTGTGCTGTTTATCTCTCACCTAACTCTACCAACTATGTAAAATTCTTTGACTATTTGAATTCTAAAGTGGAGCACATCTTGACCCACTCTCCCTTCGCTGAAATCTCCATCCTAGGAGATTTCAATGTTCACCACCAGCTTTGGCTTTCATCCTCTTTCACTGACCATCCTGGTGAACAAGCCTACAACTTTGCTATCCTCAACGACCTAGAGCAGTTGGTCCAGCACCCTACACGTATTCCCGACCGTCTTGGAGATTGGCCCAACATTCTAGACCTCTTCCTTACCTCAAACCCTTCTGCTTATTCTGTCAAACTGTTCTTTCCGTTGGGCTCCTCCGATCACAATCTTATTTCTGCATCCTGTCCTATCGCTCCTGTACACCCTCTGGACCCACCGAAGAGGCGATGCTTCTGGCATTTTGCTTCAGCTCGGTGGGACGACCTGAGGATGTACTTTTCCGATTTCCCGTGGAATGATTATTGCTTCCAGGATAGAGACCCCTGTGTGTGTGCTCAGCGCATCACAGAGGTGATTGTCTCTGGAATGGAGGCATACATTCCTCGTTCTTTCTCTACTCCTCACGCTAAAAAGCCTTGGTTTAATCACGCTTGTTCTCGTGCTGTCAATGATAGAGAGGTAGCTCACAAAAGGTACCAGAGCCTTCAAACTAATGCTAATTATGAACTTTACATTTCTGCCCGAAATCGTGCCAAATCTATTCTCCGACTAACCAAAAGTTCTTTCATTAATAGAAAATGTCAAAACCTTGCTTTCTCTAACTCTTCCCGTGACTTCTGGCATCTAGCCAAAAACATCTCCTCCAACTTCACTTCTTCATCTTTCCCTCCACTCCTCAGTCCTGATGGCAACACTGCCGTCTCATCTATCTCTAAGGCTGAACTCTTCTCTCAAACTTTTCTAAAAACTCCACTCTGGACGATTCTGGGCATATTCCTCCTACTCATCCCCCCTCTGACTCCTTTATGCCTGTTATAAAGATTCTTCAAAATGATGTTTTCTATGCCCTCTCTGGCCTCAATCCTCAGAAAGCTTATGGACCTGATGGAGTGCCTCCTATTGTCCTTAAAAACTGTGCCTCCGTGCTGTCACCCTGCCTGGTCAAACTCTTTCGCCTCTGCCTGTCAACATCTACCTTTCCTTCTTGCTGGAAGTATGCCTTCATACAGCCTGTGCCTAAGAAGGGTGACCGCTCCAATCCCTCAAACTACCGTCCTATAGCTTTACTTTCTTGTCTATCTAAAGCTTTTGAATCAATCCTTAACCGGAAGATTCAAAAGCACCTTTCCACTTCTGACCTTCTATCTGATCGCCAGTATGGGTTCCGCAAGGGGCGTTCTACTGGTGATCTCCAAGCCTTCTTAGCTGACTCTTGGTCATCCTCTCTTAGCCGTTTCGGTGAAACTTTTGCTATTGCGCTGGACATATCAAAAGCTTTTGATAGGGTCTGGCACAAATCTTTGCTTTCTAAACTACCCTCCTACGGTTTCTATCCTTCTCTCTGTACCTTTATCTCCAGTTTCCTTTCTGACCGTTCTATTTCTGCCATGGTAGACGGTCACTGTTCTTCCCATAAATCTATTAACAGTGGTGTCCCACAGGGTTCTGTCCTATCTCACACTCTTTTTCTGTTGTTCATTGATGATCTTCTTTCCAAAACGAACTGTCCTATCAATTCCTACGCCGATGATTCCACTCTGCATTACTCAACTTCTTTTAATAGAAGACCTACCCTTCAGGAACTTAACGACTCAAGGCTGGAGGCTGCAGAACGCTTAGCCTCAGACCTTACTATTATTTCCGATTGGGGCAAGAAGAACCTGGTGTCCTTCAACGCCTCAAAAACACAGTTTCTCCACCTATCCACTCGACACAATCTTCCAAACAACTATCCCCTATTCTTTGACAACACCCAGCTATCACCTTCCTCAACACTAAACATCATCGGTCTATCCTTAACTCAAAATCTCAACTGGAAACTTCATATCTCATCTCTTACTAAATCAGCTTCCTCGAGGCTGGGCGTTCTGTACCGTCTCCGCCAGTTCTTCTCCCCTGCACAGTTGCTGTCCATATACAGGGGCCTTGTCCGCCCTCGTATGGAGTATGCATCTCATGTGTGGGGGGGCTCCACTCACACAGCTCTTCTGGACAGAGTGGAGGCTAAGGCTCTTCGTCTCATCAGCTCTCCTCCTCATACTGATAGTCTTCTACCTCTTAAATTCCGCCGCAATGTTGCCTCTCTTTCTATCTTCTATCGATATTTCCACGCTGACTGCTCTTCTGAACTTGCTAACTGCATGCCTCCCCCTCTCCCGCGGCCCCGCTGCACTCGACTTTCTACTCATGCTCATCCCTATACTGTCCAAACCCCTTATGCAAGAGTTAACCAGCATGTTCATTCTTTCATCCCTCACGCTGGTAAACTCTGGAACAATCTTCCTTCATCTGTATTTCCTCCTGCCTACGACTTGAACTCTTTCAAGAGGAGGGTATCAGGACACCTCTCCTCCAGGAATTGACCTATCTTTTGGCCACTTTGTAATCTTTTTAGTAGCAGCAAGTAGCTTTTTTTTTTGTGTGTGTGTGCCTTTGAGCTGCCTCCTATGCTGTAAAAGAAAAGTAGTTGAGGTATTAGTAGTATTAGTATTAGTTGTTGTAGTAGTAGTAGTAATAGTAGTAGTAGTAATACTAGTAGTAGTAGTAGTAGTAGTAGTAGTAGTAGTAGTAGTAGTAGTAGTAGTACTGCAGTAGTGCTGTAGTAGTTGGAGTAGTAGTAGTAGTAGTTGTGAAGTTGTGAGTGAGTTTGTGTAGGGAGCGGACGTGTGAGCATGAGCTCCACACGGAAGCTGCTGTCTCGACAACAGCTGGCAAAGCGAGGAGCCTTGAGAGATTGGTGTTACGTATGTGAAGATTATACGTGCGAGAAGTGGATTGCATGCTGTTTGTGTCCTAAGTGGTGCCATGTGAAATGTGCTCATCTGACATAAATCAAGCAGGATAATATACTTGAAATAAACCTGATTTATATAACATCACTTCACACGGCATCTCTGGCTAAGAACATTGTGGACAAAAATTATGAAATTAAGCAAGAATTATAAAGAGGAATATTAGTTGTTGAAAACCGGAGGTTGAGAGAGGTCGCGGATGTGCTCCGCAGTGAGTCTGAAGAGTGTGTGTGTGTGTGTGTGTGTGTGGGGGGGGGGGGGGAATTGGGCTGATGTTGCAAAACGGAGGAGGAGAGTAAAGAAGAATCTCCTTGTCGTCATCTGATCAACATCTGATCAAGAAAAAGAGGCAACTGAGATGAAAAAATAAGTTTCCCAGGCACCACACGGCAGTCAGATATCTGATTCAAGAATCACTAATGCTGGTAACATTGTTATGAACTTTGATGATGAGAGTAAAAGCAATGAAGCAGCTCAGAAATTCGAAAATGTAGAGTAACTTTGCACAAAAAGTGTGGGAAAATTAAGGCCAAAGATCATGATTTCTAACGTGCATAACGAGGAGACCTTAGATAAGATGATTGAGACGCGGTTAAACAGGAATTAATTCTTACTCTCGATCTATAGAGTTGAGAATAAAATCGAGAAGATTTTAAACAAGGGTGCTACTGGTGTCACAATGCATTGTATCTTGAAATATAACCTAACTGTTATAGTGATGCTTATTCACAAGCTTCATGACAAAATAAAACTAGAATAAAACATTAATTTTGAAACATTAGAACCATCTATTAATGGCCGAAGAAATTCAGTGCATGGTAATTAGCTTACATGTTTTTTTTTTGTGTTCGCCTATAGCGCCGGTAGGCTTTCATCACGGGCATGGTGGTCGGCCCAAGCCCGTCATGGTGCAGGCAATTTTTTTTATAGTGGCGCCATTTATTCTTGGCTCATGCTGACCCCCGGAACTCATTCTTGATTCACTTGGACGGTTTCTTTTAGAGTCCGGGTTGATGGATGGTCTTCAGGACAGCATGTGGGTAGTCTTGGTCACTAGGCATTGACTGAAAAATCCAAGGTGTTAGCGTGCGGATTCGAACCCGCGTCGTCCAGAACCCACTCAGCCTCCGCCTACCCATATAGAGGCCTGCCCTTATACCAAGCAAAGCTTTTCAGGCAGTGTTAATAAAAAGCATAATGAACAAATCATAAGAAAAAAAAACAGAATATGGGAAAGAAGTATTATATAGAAACAATAAACAATAATCAAAAATACAAAATACCAAATTAAAATACAAATAGAGTAAAATACAAAACACCAAAGTAATATATTAAACAGTGTAAAATACAAAACACCAAAGTAATATATCAAATAGTGTAAAATACAAAATTCAAAAGTAAAGTACAAAATACCAAAGTAATATACAAATTAGTGTAAAATACAAAATTCCAAAGTAATATAGAAATTAGTGTAAAATACAAAATACCAAAGTAATATACAAATTAGTGTAAAATACAAAAATCCAAAGTAATATAGAAATTAGTGTAAAATACAAAATACCAAAGTAATATACAAATTAGTGTAAAATACAAAATTCCAAAGTAATATACAAATTAGTGTAAAATACAAAATACCAAATTAATATACAAATTAGTGTAAAATACAAAATACCAAAGTAATATACAAATTAGTGTAAAATACAAAATTCCAAAGTACTATACAAATTAATGTAAAATACAAAATACCAAAGTAATATAGAAATTAGTGTAAAATACAAAATACCAAAGTAATATACAAATTAGTGTAAAATACAAAATTCCAAAGTACTATACAAATTAATGTTAAATACAAAATACCAAAGTAATATACTAATTAGTGTAAAATACAAAATTCCAAAGTACTATACAAATTAATGTAAAATACAAAATACCAAAGTAATATACAAAACAGTGTACAATACAAAATAGCGTAAGATACATATAAACAAATACAAAAGATGTAGACAGATAATAAAACAATATGTAGAATAGGACAGTACAGTACATCCCTTGCACAATACAAGCTTATGGGTAGGTTTTAAGTGAACTTTCAGATTCAAATTCGAATGAACATACAGGTAGAAGAACCTTTATAGAAGTATCAGTTTCAATGAGTTCTGGAATCAGACAGATACATAGGTATATTAGAGACAAGATTCATATTCTACTAGTTGAAATTGCAAAAGACGTGCTTATAAGATGAAAATTGAAAATCATAATTTTAGCTATGTTCAGTAAGTATCCAGAATGTTTTCTTTTAGTTTTCTTTTGAAGATATTGAGGGAAGTAGCATTTTTTTATATGTAGAACCTTCTTGTGTGTTTTCTTTTTGCAAAAAAGACATACAGACCAGTCAGTGGGTGATGACTGGGATCGTGATAAAACAGAAGTGGATGCCTCTGATTTTTTTTATCATCAAACTGACCGCTTTTTGATAAACTTTCCACAAATTTATTTTCCTTTTTGTGCACATGATTTTTTTTTATCATCAAACTGACTGCTTTTGATAAACTTTCCACAAATTTATTTTCCTTTTTTTGCACATGATTTTTTTATCATCAAACTGACTGCTTTTGATAAACTTTTCCACAAATTTATTTTCCTTTTTGTGCACATGATTTTTTTTATCATCAAACTGACTGCTTTTGATAAACTTTTGCTAGTAGATATTGCATAGCATTTTGAGTACAACTGAATGTCAGCAGTGGAAAGTGTGCCAAGATCTCCCTTCAAACGTTCACAAACATCATCCTGTTTACGTTCAAGTGTTTCAACAAGTTTCTGAATAGATGATACTGTGGGTCTTCTAAGATTTTCCCTGGAATCCAATTGACAAATAAGGCACTTATTGAAATCTGTATGACGTCTTCGCTTTTTAGCAGGCAAAAGGTCCAACCGTTCCTGATTTTCCTCGCTAGCCATTGTTTTCTCACAATCTGAAATACAAAAATATCGATTACTCATAGAAGAGGCAATCATAGATTTAACAACAAAACAAGAACTAAACATTAATGGACAAGATTCATATACAAACGTCGCTATATGATCAGTAACATGTATGGAGACATTTTACAAATGGGTAAAAAAAAAAAAAACTATCTGAAAGCTTACTGCACTAATTTTTATTTAGACTTTAATCGTAAAATACGGTAAACAACACAACACTCATGTTTACATTCATTTCGCTATCAGTATTCAATGGATACCAATGCTATTAAGCAAGTACTCAGACTCGCGCCAGAGCAGCCCCCGAACTGCTCGGTGCGGTGTGACCATGGGAACTTTATACTCATTTCCCTCCTGTGGTAATAATAATGTATGTATCAAGCTTAATTTTTCAGTGTATAGTAGGATAGTTGAGAAAGTTTTTAGAGCATTGAAATACAGGCATTCATTATTATAGAAAGAAAGATATACTATCATAAAATCCTAATAACAAGAAAAAACTTTTTTGCTTATGTGCTTACATTTAATGTAATATCCTATTTACTTGTGAAGTATTACACTAATTCTATACATATGTACCTAAAAAACATCTCATTACGGACATTATGATATGTAAAACATTCTTGTTTTGTTGAAAATAACTGCTGTATTGTAAAAACTGTGAATTGACTATGCGGTATTCATTTTTTTCGTCTGGAGATAAAATGGTATATAGTTTTTAAATGATACCACAATCTGAATCCACTAACTACCTGGGGTGTTCTGAAGGGCCTATTCTACCACTCTGTATAGTCAAACCTTTTCTGTAGGGTATGTTGAACGAATCTAAATTTTGGTTGAGTCTGATGCTGGACTAGAAGTCCTCCCAGCACATATTTATTCAAGACAGATCGGTAATAATAAATCTGGCAGTATGTGACAGCAACGTCCACAAGAGAGTGTATGGGAAATGCAGAATCAGTAAATCAGATCGAGCAGCTAAGTTCCTCTCAGCAACAACCTTTTTTTTTCATAATGCAGTTTCTACTAGAGCCTGCGATCTTCAAAAACCCAGCACTGTATTTGGTGTTGACATTTATTACCACAATGAGTGCATGCTTAAGCAAATATATGTACATGTATGGGTCACAGTCCAAAGGCCCACAATGTCTCCTAAACAACAAGCATAGAATAGGATTGCACCTGAATTAAAACGAGAGTTAATGACTGGATATGTTATGAACTGAGTGAAATCGGAGACATCTCAATAGTATATAGATAATACTTATAATTCTCGCCTTTGGGATGCTACTATTGTCCCTGTTAATCATACACATATCTGTACATCACAATATTCAAGGAGATGCAATAAACTCCACAGACCCCATAAATGCAAGTGCTAACATCATCAGAAAACCTCCTGATGGTTATGATCTTGGTCTCGAAGACAGACTTTGTGATGCCGAAGACCTTCATCATGCGTGCAGTAATATGTGTATCCATGGTCCGACAGACTCTGCATTCATGACATGTATGGGCGTTCGTTTTCGTCCATGATGGTGTATGTAAATCATTGCTTATAAAGCGACCGGGTTTCTCGACATTTTTTATTTAAGATAAACTGAGCTTTTAACAAAAGAACGAGATGCCTCAAACTACATCCTGTACACAATTCTCTGCTTCATGCATGATGGATATGGTGGACCGTTTCATAATTTTGGAAGCATTCAGACTACCTAAGAACTTTAGAATGGGACCAGGGATACGCCTATCACTGCATGCAAGTTAAAAGTCTTGGGCAGCACAAAATCTGACTTCGAGACCAAGATCATAATCATCAAAAGGTTTTCTGATGATGCTAGCACCTACATTTATGGGGTCTGTGGAGTTTATTGAATCTCATAGAACATGTGATGTACAGATATATGTATGATAAACCATAACTGATTTAGCTTTGTCTTGTGGATAGGTTAAGTCGGTACCATTTCTGAACTGATTCACAGGGACAATCGTAGCATCTCTATTGCGAGAATTATAAGACTAGTATTATCTACACTATTGAGATGGTCTCTGATTTCATTAAGTTCATAACATGTTCCATCCATCAGCCCTCGTTCTAAAGGGGTACATTCATCCTTAGCAGGTATCACTACCGCTAGAGCCATAGAGTCCACGAAGCTTGAACTATTCTTTTAATTATCGTAAATTATCTGCGTTTCTCTGGGACTTGCAACAATTACACTTCAATATAAAAAGTGACTATTGTTAATAAAAATGTAGCTGATCATCCTCGTTGTTTTATTTATTTTGTAAACTAGAGAAAGCATTAATGATGCCCTGGAGCCTCTCCTCATCCACAACTCTTTCTTGAGTGAAATTCTTGTGAAATGAAGCAAAAATGAGATTTTTTAAATATATATATATATATATATATATATATATATATATATATATATATATATATATATATATATATATATATATATATATATATATATATATATATATATATATATATATATATATATATATATATATATATATATATATATATATATATGCTGAGTATCTGCTTTGGATGCATCAGTGTCGCCTTCGGCGGAATTTATCAAAAATATGTGGGCGCCAGGCATCTCGGCAGAAAGCGACCTCCTTTGTTTTTTGTCCGTGTGCGACATTGGCTTCCGTCCAATAATGTTTCCCTTCACCAACAACTCCCAGACTCAAACGCCACCACCTTTGACCTTCCCACGCTCCTGGTAGTGGCAGCCGTCCACCCAAGGTCTTGGTTCATCTCAAACAACAACCAGCAGTCACTTGAGGGCGGGGTATAATAAGCCGGGAGCGAAAGCCTTTCTATTGTTGTGAAGGAGAGGGTTGTCGAGATGCCTGACGCCCTAATGTTTTTGATACATTTCGCCAAAGGCGACACTGATACACCAACGGCAGGTACTCAGCAAATATTGTGATGTAAATAGAATAACTCTAAAGAGCCCATTCTTGCTTGATTTCGCAGATCTTTCATGCAAGAACGATTTTGGATGAGGAGAGGCTGCCGGACAGCATTTATAATTTCTCTCGTTTACCAGAAAAAAAGAATGATCGGCTACATAATTATTAACAATAGTGTCAGTTATTATATTGAAGTGTAATTGTTGCAAGGTCCAGAGAAACACAAGTAAATTACGATAATTGAAAGAATAGCTCAAGCTTCTTGGGCCCTGTGATCCAAAACCCACTGGCTGGCACTTTGGAATATACCTCATTCAGGTACAGTCCTTTTCCATACATATTGTTAAGGAGGCATTGTGGGCCCATAGACTATGACTACTTGTATATGTGCTTAACCATGCACCCATTGTGGTAATAAATGTCAGCACCAAATACAGTATTTTTTTTTTTTTTTAAGATCGCGGGTTCTAGTAAAAACTGCATTATGATAAAAGAGTTTGTTGCTTAGAGGAACTTAGCTGCTCAATCTGATTCACTGATTCTGTACTTTCCATACGCTCTCCTGTGGACGCTGCTGTCACAGATAATACCAGGTATATTATAGTACCGATATGTCTCGAATAAATATATGCTGGGAGGACTTCTAGGTGTTTCAATACGAAACGACGTATGACCAAGATATTCTGAGCCACTTGAATCCAATATTTTTGAGCACTTTTTTCGTATGTATCCTGTCTGTCCATTGTGTACATTTTATTTCAATTATTATTGAGATGTTATACAAAACCGTCACGAGTTCAAAAGTCAGTCTTTTTGTCACCATATCACCTCGAATGTTACTTGGGTCAAGAATTATTTTTCGGCCATTTTCAATTCTTAATATTTTTTCCGTTTAATTTCCCTGACACATTATGCATAAGTCTTTGTCAACATAGTTTATTCAGCCAGGTAAGGCGTCAATTCAACATGCTTCATCTTGATGGTATATTACTGCTTTACTTTAGTCTACTTGAATGTTCATCGGGACATCACTAGGCACCTAAAAAAATATATTCTGTGGCTGTTGCGTTCTGTACCGTCTCCGCCAGTTCTTCTCCCCTGCACAGTTGCTGTCCATATACAGGGGCCTTGTCCGCCCTCGTATGGAGTATGCATCTCATGTGTGGGGGGGCTCCACTCACACAGCTCTTCTGGACAGAGTGGAGGCTAAGGCTCTTCGTCTCATCAGCTCTCCTCCTCATACTGATAGTCTTCTACCTCTTAAATTCCGCCGCAATGTTGCCTCTCTCTATCTTCTATCGGTATTTCCACGCTGACTGCTCTTCTGAACTTGCTAACTGCATGCCTCCCCCCCTCCCGCGGCCCCGCTGCACTCGACTTTCTACTCATGCTCATCCCTATACTGTCCAAACCCCTTATGCAAGAGTTAACCAGCATCTTTACTCTTTCATCCCTCACGCTGGTAAACTCTGGAACAATCTTCCTTCATCTGTATTTCCTCCTGCCTACGACTTGAACTCTTTCAAGAGGAGGGTATCAGGACACCTCTCCTCCCGTATTTGATCTTACTTTCGGCCACCTCTTTTGTTTCTTTTTTAGGAGCAGCGAGTAGCGGGCTTTTTTTTATTATTGTTTTCTTTTTTTGTGCCCTTGAGCTGCCTCCTTTGTTGTAAAAAAAAAAAATGTCTGTAGTGAAAACCAAAATCACCTTTAATAATTATTGCGTGATAAGTGTATATGGCATTGCACACATTATGTAAATACGCATAAAATGTAAGGCAGCTTAATATAACCTGTCCAAACACTTACGCCCAAAGAAAACCCACTTGACTTGTGATTTCTATATAATTTTGTTACATATCAAACGCACAAGGGAAGCGGTGGCTGAGTGGTTAGCGTGTGGGCAGTGCATTCACCACGCCATGGACAACGACGTTTCGAATTCCTACGCTACCACCTGGGATTTTTCAGTCACCGCCGAGTGGCCTAAAACTACCCACGTGCTATCCAAAAGACCACCCGTCAACCCAGACTTACGAAGAAACCGTCAAGAGAATCAAGAATGAGTTCCGGGGGGCAGCATGAGCCCAGCATAACTGGCACCACTATAAAAAAATATATAAAAATTGCCTGCGCCTTGACGGGCTTGGGCCGACCACCTGGCCCCTGAAGAAAGCCTACCGGCGCTACTGGCGATGTAAAAAAAAAAAAAAAAAAGTGCAAACTGCTTGAAGTTTTTGCACTGCAGGGGATTATGTTTACACAAGTGGGAATATTCTAGGATGCCAGACGTGTGATTTTTTTTCAGAAATAATTGAATAAATATTTAACTAACAGTAGCTATTATGTTAATATTTCTTATTCAAAAGGGAACATATGTGAAGTTTTGTACCGAGTTTCATTGATCTGGATACATATTTGACAAAGGGACACTCATTCAAAGTGTTGCGCATTTTTGGAAATGTCATAAAATTCCACAGACTTCCAACAAATTTGGTGTCAGATTCCCACATTGACCGTAAAACAGTAAGAAATGGCATTGTTTTCTGTTCTTGTACATCATTGCTATTAGACAACGTGACATTAAGTCTTTTCATATAAAATTTGATGAAATATGGATGAAAAACGGGAACGCACTATTAAAAATCCAGTAATCCAGTAACTACATAACTTACCAGCTTTGAAAGTTGTACCTATGCCTTTTTGGAGTGTTTTGACACATAAGAACATAAGAACGTAAGGAGTCTGCAAGAGGCCGGTTGGCCTATACAAGGCAGCTCCTGTACACTCAACCCCACCTTACCTCACCATCCATGGCTTTATCTAACCTCTTCTTGAATGTATCTATGGTATTGGCACCCACAACATGGCTCCCAAGCCTGTTCCATTCGTCCACCACTCTATTGGTGAACCAATTCTTGCCTATGTCTTTGTTGAATCTGAATTTGTCTAACTTAAAACCATTTCCACGCCTTCTACCTGGCTCTTTCTCTCTCAAAATTTTATTGACTTCCCCTTTATTAAATACCTTCATCCATTTATAAACTTCGATCAAGTCTCCTCGCACCCTTCGCCTTTCTAGAGAGTGTAGATTTAACTGCTTCAGCCTGTCTTCATAAGGCAAGTTTCTCACCCCCTGAATCATCTTTGTCATCCTCCTCTGTACAGATTCTAACATCTTGATATCCATTCTCTAGTAGGGGGACCAGAACTGAACTGCACAATCGAGATGAGGTCTAACTAGTGCTAAGTAAAGTTTGAGGTTGACTTCAGCGCTCCTATTGCTCACGCTCCTTGAGATGAAGCCTAGTACTCTGTTTGCCCGATTTTTAGCCTGAATGCATTGAGCCCTAGGACGGAGGTCAGCGCTCACTAGGACTCCTAAGTCTCTCTCACGCCCAGACCTGCTTAGAGGAGTGTCATTTAAGGAATAATTGTGTAAGGGGTTATTCCTACCTACGCTCAAAATGCTACACTTCCCGACATTGAATTCCATCTGCCACTTCCTCGCCCAATCATATAGTCTGTCAAGCTCATCCTGGAGAACGGTAGCGTCGCTGTCTGATTGGATTACTCTACCGATCTTGGTATCATCTGCGAACTTACTGACATCGCTACTAATTCCTGTGTCCAAGTCATTGATGTAAATAATAAAAAGCAGAGGACCCAGCACCGACCCCTGTGGGACTCCACTCGTAACACTGCCCCATTCAGATTTCCTACCATTGATTTGCACTCTCTGCTTCCTACCACTAATCCACGCCCTGATCCAGTTCAAAACTTTCCCATCTACGCCATGAGCCTGTAATTTTAGTAATAGCCGGTGATGAGGGACTTTGTCGAACGCTTTTCTGAAATCTAGATATAATATGTCATAGTTTGCATCTCTGTCAACCGCCTCGATTACTTTAGTGTAGAAGGACAACCGATTAGTAGTGCAAGACCTACCCTTTGTGAACCCATGTTGTGAATCATGAATTAAATTGTGCTTTTCTAGATGGTCCCGAATGCTCCGGGCTATAATTGACTCTAACATCTTTCCTACAACTGATGTTAAGCTAATTGGGCGATAGTTTGAGGTGGCTGACTTGTTTCCCTTTTTGAAAATCGGCGTCACATTAGCTACTTTCCATTGATTGGGCACATGCCCAGAATTTACCGACATCTTAAAGATATCGGCAAGAGGGCCACTAAGGACTTCCTTGCACTCTTTCAGAACCCTTGGGAATACTTCGTCTGGGCCCGGCGATTTGTTTTTCTTCAACCCACCAATCTCATCCTGGACTACTTGCCTAGTGATGATCACATCCCTCAACTTGTCGTTCTCGTTACCCTCATATATCTGAACTCTCTCCGGAATGGTTGTTAGATTTTCCTGCGTGAAAACTGAGAGGAAATAGTCATTCATCATTTGGCTCATATCTTCTCCATTCTCAACGAGCTCGCCCGTGTTTGTTTTCAACGGTCCAGTTCTGTCCCTTGTTTTCGTCCTGTACAATTTGAAGAAGCCCTTGGGATCGCTCTTGGCCTCGTTGGCTACCCTAATCTCATAATTTCTTTTTGCTAGGCGGGTGTTCTTATTCACCGACCTGGCTAGCTCAACATACCTACCCCTGAGGTGGATCTCTCCGTTCTTTATTTTCCTATAAATTCCTCTCTTCAAGCGTGTTTCATGCTTGAGTCTGCGGGTCATCCATTTGGGGTCGTTATTTTCCTTCCTACGTGCTTGGTAAGGGATATGCTGTCTCTGACCCTCTGCAATTTCTCTAACTAAATTATTGTAGGTCATTTCTACTTGGTTCCCCTGTCTTTCCGAATCGAGCCCTGAGATCTGGCCCTCATCCAGCCCTAAGGTTTCCCAATTTGCCTCCTCAAGGTGTCTTCTGAGCCCCTCATAATCAGCTCTTCTAAAGTCGGGTACCAACACAGGGTTGAGTTCATGGGTCACCGCCCAGTCTAATTTAAACCTAATTTCCTTGTGATCACTGCCACCTAATTCTCCCCCAACATCTAGCTCGCTGATCATATACTCGGTGTTAGTTAAGACCAAGTCCAGAATGTTGTTACCCCTGGTGGGCTCTGTTACTGCCTGCTTGAGAAAATTATCTTGTATTACTTTCAAAAAATCCTCAGACTCTTGATCACCCACCACGCCATCCCAATCTATATTCCTATAGTTAAAATCCCCCATTATGCAGACATTTTTGCTCCTGCTCGCCCTGCCTACCTCTTGTAGTAATATGTCAGTGTCCTGCCTGCTGAGGTTGGGTGGCCTGTAAAGAACCCCTAGAATTCGTTTGTCTTTCCCTTTGTGGACGTCCACCCAAACTGATTCTGAGTCGCCATTTATTTGAATAGAGTTGTTAGCGGAACATTTAAGTGTGTCTTTAACATAAAGTGCCACCCCCCCTCCCCTTCTTCCCTTTCTATCTTTGTGAAACATCTGCTAACCATCTATTTCATACTCAGACATGAATTTTTTGTTGGCAGTATCCACCCATGTTTCCGTGATAGCTATAATGTCGAACTTCTCGACACATGCTTTTCCCCTCAGTAGTCTATCTTGTTCCTGAGACTCCTACTGTTGGTGTAATAAGCCGTTAGCCCATCCTTTCTGATATCCTTTCGATTTCTCCTGCGCCCCTAGTCCCAGTCTGCGATGCATTGACAGGCCCTCCCCCCTCGCCTACTCTAAAAAATTATGTAGGGTGCTAAATGATCGCTCGAGGGAGTCTGCGAGAACCTCCACCCCCTGGAATGACAGGTGCACGCCATCCTTGGCATACAAGGTGCCTTTATTGTAGAAGAGGTCCCAATTGTCAAGGAAAAACCAACCATTTCGCTTACAGTGGGCCGCCAGCCTGCTGTTTACTGCTAAGGCTCTGGAAAGCCATCCCTCTCCCACCCCCCTCCTTGGTAAAACCCCACAAACAGCCGGCACCCCCCCGAAGTCCCTCACTTTAGCAAACGATTCCCTGAAGCGCCGAAATATCTCTTCGCTACCCACCTTACTGATGTCATTACCACCGAAACTGCAGAAGACGATTGGCTGTGTCCCCTCCCCTGCTAAAATTTCCTCCATTCTGTCAGATACGTGCTGGATGCCTGCCCCGGGAAAGCACACTCGAAGCCTATTTTCCTTATCCCTTGAACAAAAGTACCTGTCAATGAACCTGACTTGAGAGTCCCCAACCACCAGTACTTTCCTCTTATCAACTTTGTTAGTAGACGGAATGGAAGCCGCTACAGGAGGAGAGGGAGGGGCGGCAGCAGGGGAAGGGGAGGAGGAGGAGGAGGAGGAGGAGGAGGAGGAGGAGGAGGAGAAGGAGGAGGAGGACGATGAATGGAAGAAGGAGAGATGAAGGGATGACGTCAAGGGGGGGAAGAGGAGGTGGCTGGTGGTGGCGGAGGTGGTGGGGAGGCAGGGGAGGAAGGGTGGGAGGAGGAAGGGAGAGGGAGGGAGGCGGGGGAGGAGGAGCAGGCGGGGGAGGTAGCGGTAGCAGAGGAGGGGGGGAGGTGATGTGTGGGAGCACAAGGAGAGAGAAAGCGAGGAAGAGCAGGAAGAGACGGAAGGGAGGAAGAGGTGGAGGAAAGGGAGAGGGGCTGATGAATGAGAGTCCGCGACGGCAGAAGGGAAGGGAAGTATGGCGGGTGTGGAGAGGGGAGATGGCGGGTGAGGAGAGGGGAGAGGGGAGGAGAGGAGAGAAGCGGCTGGAGGAGTGGAAGGGAAGAGGGAGATGCAGGAGGAGGGGGAAGTGAATGGAGAAGGCACTAGCGAGGAGGGGGAGGCAGGCGGGAGAAGGGAGGCTGCTGTATGGGGAGAAGCAGGGGTGGAAGGAAGGGGGGGTGAGGTACCCCCGTGAGTAGATGAGCAGGAACACCTGCTACACGCTGTGACTCGCTCCGCCAAATATTTCATGTCCCGTGTTAACGAGTGGATCGTGGATTCCAGGTGCTTGATTTTTCTTTCATCTTGCTCTGCCTTGATGCAGAAACGGCAAGTCTCGCTTGCCCCGTTACTTGTCCTAAAGTACTGCGGAGCTTGGCGAAGGCCACAGTTAGAACAACGTTTCAAATTTGAGGGCATATTGGCTGATCCTTCCGCGGAGCGTAGTGAAACAGAGGGTCCCGGGTGAAACAAAGGGTCCCCTGGGAATACGGCCGGCGAGCGGGGTGTCGTCTGGTGGCCTGGAAATTTCCGTTTAACAAGGAAAATTACAGCCTGAAACAGCACCTAATATAAACACTTCCTGGAAAATGAATAGTAAAAAAAAAAAAAAATACGTGTAGAACGTTTAGAAGGAGCTTGCTTGTGAGATGTATGGGGTTAGTACAGCGAAGGAAAGCAAATGTGTTAAGGTGAGGGTGATGGAATGTAATGAATCAGAAATAACACTTAGCAGAGCAGAGTGTTGGGTAGTAGTAGTTGTTGTTCAGTCACTGCAGCACAATACAGCAACAGAACAGCCTCAGGAACCGCTGGGTAGCAGATAAGGAGCCAAAGCGTCGAAACATTGAGGAGCAAGGTGACACACGTGTACCCCCGAGGCTGGGGCAGGGTCAACCTATTATTATTATTATTATTATTATTATTATTATTATTATTATTATTATTATTATTATTATTATTATTATTATTATTATTATTATTATAATTATTATTATTATTATTATTATTATTATTATTATCATTATTATTATTATTATTATTATTATTATTATTATTATTATTATTATTATTATTATTATTATTATTATTATTATTATTATTATTATAATTATTATTATTATTATTATCATTTTTTTTTTTTTTTTTTTTTTACGTCGTTGCCTGTTGCGCCGGTAGGCATCTTCCTGGTGGGGCCTGATGGTCGGCCCAAGGCTTCTTCCAGGTGGGGCCTGATGGTCGGCCCAGCCCGTTCTGGCGCAGGCGAGTGTTTATAGTGGCGCCATCTTGCATTGGCTCATGCTGCCCCCCGGAACTCGTTCTTGATTCGCTTGGACGGCTTCCTCTAGAGTCCGGGTTGATGGGTGGTCTTCAGGACAGCATGTGGGTAGTTTTAAGCCACTCGGCGGTGAATGAAAAATCCGAGTGGTAGCGTGAGGATTCGAACCCGCGTCGTCCATCACGCGGTGAATGTGGGTCCAGTACGCTACCAGTTCGGCCACCGCCTACCCGAATACTATTATCATTATCATTATTGTAATTTTTATTTATATTACTATAATTATATTCTTTATAAACTTTCACCTCAGGTGAGTTGTCGTGTTGTTGCCAGTAATTACTAACTCATTTAATGGTTTTGTGACTGAATATTAAGCTGTGCGTGTTTTTCTCCTCAACACACACACACACACACACACACACACACACACACACACACACACACACACACACACATACACACACACACTCGCAGGAGCTCATACACAGCGTAAAGGAAGGAGACGAGGTCAGGGCCACGGTGCTCCTCGCCGGGGGAGGAGACCCCAAGGTGACCGTCCCCGTTGCCACAGGTGACCACGCCCACCTCCTGCCCTGCCTGCTGGGGGCGGGGCTCAGCGTGGAGGGCCGCGGCAGCGACGACCCAACACCACTGATGCTGGCTGCCTGGCAGGGCCACACGAGAACGGTGCAGGACCTGCTGACCCTTGGCGCAGACCCGCTGGCTGCAGATAAAGCAGGTGAGGTGTGGTGCGGTTGTGGTATGGGTTGTGGTGGTGCTGTTGTGGGTTGTGCTAATGGTATTTATTTATTTATAGGGGCACCAAATCCATCCGTTCTCCCTCTTTCTACTCTTGCCTCTCCCTTCCCTCCATCTTCCGTTTTTTACTTACTTTCACTCCATCTTTTCTCTCCGTCCCCCTTTTCTTATCTTCCTTCCTCTAGTCTGACATCGATTGTTTGTAAGTTAATGGAGACCATCATTCGCGGCAATATGGTGAAATTCTTCGAAGAAAATAATATAATAAATAATTCGCAACATGGTGTCCGTAGTAAACCTTCGTGTTTAACTAACATACTTGATATTTTTCATTATATTTTTTTGAGGTGTTCGATGAAAACAGATCAATAGATATTATATATCTGGATTTTCAAAAGGCATTTGATAAGGACCCCCACAAACGATTGCTCAGCAAACTATTGGCGCACGGTATCTCAGGTATCGTTCACAATTGGCTTGTGGACTGGCTCTCTGAGCGGAAACAGAGAGTAGTTCTAAATGGTGTTTCATCTAACTGGCTCGATGTCAGAAGCGACGGGGTGATGCTGGGGGGTGATGGTTATGGAGGTGGTGCTGTTGGTGGTTGTGGTAATGGTATTTATGTTGGTGGTGATATTGGTGGTGGCGGTTGTGGTGGTGGTAGTGGTGACGCTGGGGGTGATGTTGGGGGGTGATGCTTATAGAGGTGGTGCTGTTGGTGGTTGTGGTAATATTATTTATGTAGGTGGTGATGGTGGTGGTGGACATAATATTGTGGTTGTGGTCACGATTGCTTTGAGTTATGTTCCTCACCCTCTTCATTATCCTCCTTCTCCTTCCCTTCCCTCCTTTATTTCCCTCCCATCCTCCTTCATCCCCTTAACCCTTCCCTTCCATCCTCCTTCATCCCCTTAACCCTTCCCTTCCATCCTCCTTCATCCCCTTAACCCTTCCGTTCCATCCTCCTTCATCCCCTTAACCCTTCCCTTCCATCCTCCTTCATACCCTTAACCCTTCCCTTCCATCCTCCTTCATCCCCTTAACCCTTCCCTTCCATCCTCCTTCATCCCCTTAACCCTTCCCTTCCCTCCTCCTTCATACCATTAACCCTTCCCTTCCATCCTCCTTCATCCCCTTAACCCTTCCCTTCCATCCTCCTTCATACCCTTAACCCTTCCCTTCCATCCTCCTTCATCCCCTTAACCCTTCCCTTCCCTCCTCCTTCATCCCCTTAACCCTTCCCTTCCCTCCTCTCCTTCCCCTCCTTTATTTCCCTCCCATCATCCTTCATCCCCTTAACCCTTCCCTCCCATCCTCCTTCATCCCCTTAACCCTTCCCTTCCCTCCTCCTTCATCCCCTTAACCTTCCCTTCCTCCTCCTTCATCCCCTTAACCCTTCCTTCCCTCCTCCTTCATCCCCTTAACCCTTCCTCCCATCCTCCGTCATCCCCTTAACCCTTCCCTTCCATCCTCCTTCATACCCTTAACCCTTCCTTTCATCCTCCTTCATACCCTTAACCCTTCCTTCCATCCTCCTTCATCCCCTTAACCCTTCCTTCCTCCTCCTTCATCCCTTAACCCTTCCTTCCCTCCTCTCCTTCCCTCCTTTATTTCCTCCCATCCTCCTTCACCCCTTAACCCTTCCCTCCCATCCTCCTTCATCCCTTAACCCTTCCTTCCCTCCTCCTTCATCCCTTAACCCTTCCCTTCCATCCTCCTTCATCCCCTTAACCCTTCCCTTCCCTCCTCCTTCATCCCCTTAACCCTTCCCTTCCATCCTCCTTCATCCCCTTAACCCTTCCATTACCTCCTCCTTCATACCCTTAACCCTTCCCTCCCATCCTCCTTCATCCCCTTAACCCTTCCCTTCCCTCCTCCTTCATCCCCTTAACCCTTCCGTTCCATCCTCCTTCATCCCCTTAACCCTTCCCTTCCCTCCTCCTTCATCCCCTTAACCCTTCCGTTCCATCCTCCTTCATACCCTTAACCCTTCCCTTCCCTCCTCCTTCATCCCCTTAACCCTTCCCTTCCATCCTCCTTCATCCCCTTAACCCTTCCCTTCCCTCCTTTATTTCCCTCCCATCCTCCTTCATCCCCTTAACCCTTCCGTTCCATCCTCCTTCATCCCCTTAACCCTTCCCTCCCATCCTCCTTCATCCCCTTAACCCTTCCCTCCCATCCTCCTTCATCCCCTTAACCCTTCCCTTCCCTCCTCCTTCATCCCCTTAACCCTTCCGTTCCATCCTCCTTCATATCCTTAACCCTTCCCTTCCCTTCTCCTTCATCCCCTTAACCCTTCCCTTCCATCCTCCTTCATCCCCTTAACCCTTCCCTTCCCTCCTTTATTTCCCTCCCATCCTCCTTCATCCCCTTAACCCTTCCGTTCCATCCTCCTTCATCCCCTTAACCCTTCCCTCCCATCCTCCTTCATCCCCTTAACCCTTCCCTCCCATCCTCCTTCATCCCCTTAACCCTTCCCTCCCATCCTCCTTCATACCCTTAACCCTTCCCTTCCATCCTCCTTCATCCCCTTAACCCTTCCCTCCCATCCTCCTTCATACCCTTAACCCTTCCCTCCCATCCTCCTTCATACCCTTAACCCTTCCCTTCCCTCCTCCTTCATACCCTTAACCCTTCCCTACCATCCTCCTTCATCCCCTTACCCTTCCCTCCCATCCTCCTTCATCCCCTTAACCCTTCCGTTCCATCCTCCTTCATCCCCTTAACCCTTCCGTTCCCTCCTCCTTCATCCCCTTAACCCTTCCGTTCCATCCTCCTTCATCCCCTTAACCCTTCCCTCCCATCCTCCTTCATCCCCTTAACCCTTCCCTTCCCTCCTCCTTCATCCCCTTAACCCTTCCCTCCCATCCTCCTTCATCCCCTTAACCCTTCCCTCCCATCCTCCTTCATCCCCTTAACCCTTCCCTCCCATCCTCCTTCATCCCCTTAACCCTTCCCTCCCATCCTCCTTCATCCCCTTAACCCTTCCCTTCCCTCCTCCTTCATCCCCTTAACCCTTCCCTCCCATCCTCCTTCATCCCCTTAACCCTTCCCTCCCATCCTCCTTCATCCCCTTAACCCTTCCGTTCCATCCTCCTTCATACCCTTAACCCTTCCCTTCCATCCTCCTTCATCCCCTTAACCCTTCCCTCCCATCCTCCTTCATCCCCTTAACCCTTCCCTCCCATCCTCCTTCATCCCCTTAACCCTTCCCTTCCCTCCTCCTTCATCCCCTTAACCCTTCCGTTCCATCCTCCTTCATCCCCTTAACCCTTCCGTTCCATCCTCCTTCATCCCCTTAACCCTTCCCTCCCATCCTCCTTCATCCCCTTAACCCTTCCCTCCCATCCTCCTTCATCCCCTTAACCCTTCCCTCCCATCATCCTTCATCCCCTTAACCCTTCCGTTCCATCCTCCTTCATACCCTTAACCCTTCCCTTCCCTCCTCCTTCATCCCCTTAACACTTCCCTTCCATCATCCTTCATCCCCTTAACCCTTCCGTTCCATCCTCCTTCATCCCTTTAACCCTTCCCTCCCATCATCCTTCATCCCCTTAACCCTTCCCTCCCATCCTCCTTCATCCCCTTAACCCTTCCCTCCCATCCTCCTTCATCCCCTTAACCCTTCCGTTCCATCCTCCTTCATACCCTTAACCCTTCCCTCCCATCCTCCTTCATCCCCTTAACCCTTCCCTCCCATCATCCTTCATCCCCTTAACCCTTCCCTCCCATCCTCCTTCATCCCCTTAACCCTTCCCTCCCATCCTCCTTCATCCCCTTAACCCTTCCGTTCCATCCTCCTTCATCCCCTTAACCCTTCCCTTCCATCCTCCTTCATCCCCTTAACCCTTCCCTTCCCTCCTCCTTCATCCCCTTAACCCTTCCCTTCCCTCCTCCTTCATCCCCTTAACACTTCCCTTCCCTCCTTTATTTCCCTCCCATCCTCCTTCATCCCCTTAACCCTTCCTTCCTCCTCCTTCATCCCCTTAACACTTCCTTCCCTCCTTTATTTCCTCCCATCCTCCTTCATCCCTTAACCCTCCCCTTCCATCCTCCTTCCTCCCCTTAACACTTCCCTTCCCTCCTTTATTTCCCTCCCATCCTCCTTCATCCCCTTAACCCTTCCCTTCCATCCTCCTTCATCCCCTTAACCCTTCCCTTCCATCCTCCTTCATCCCCTTAACCCTTCCCTTCCATCCTCCTTCATCCCCTTAACCCTTCCCTTCCCTCCTTTATTTCCCTCCCATCCTCCTTCATCCCCTTAACCCTTCCGTTCTCCCTCTCCTTCCCATCCTTTATTTCCCTCCCATCCTCCTTCATCCCCTTAACCCTTCCGTTCTCCCTCTCCTTCCCATCCTTTATTTCCCTCCCATCCTCCTTCATCCCCTTAACCCTTCCGTTCTCCCTCTCCTTCTCCTCCTTTATTTCCCTCCCATCCTCCTTCATCCCCTTAACCCTTCCGTTCTCCCTCTCCTTCGCCTCCTTTATTTCCCTCCCATCCTCCTTCATCCCCTTAACCCTTCCGTTCTCCCTCTCCTTCTCCTCCTTTATTTCCCTCCCATCCTCCTTCATCCCCAGTAGTAGGTAATGGTGACAGTGACGGGACCAAAATAATTCGCAAGCATAATCAAGAATTTGCAGCCAAAAAAAAATGACGTCGAAAAATTTTTGACGTCGAAAAATTTTTGTACGTCGAATTTCCCGGCCGGCCGTGCGGCCAGTCAGCCGGACGGCCAGCCAGCCGCGCGGGCAGCCAGCCGCCGAGGGGACCTCCCCACTACCCAACCGGGGAGTGGTCACCAACCTACCCCAAAGTGACCATTCCCCCCCCCACCCCCCCCACCCCAAACACCCACCACCTTCCACGCCCTCGTGACTACCCGGAGGCCCGAGCGTCACCCTCCTGCCGGGGATTGGTTAGGGGCGTCCTTTCGCGCCGTGCCGGGCGTCGCCCTCCTGCCGGGGATCGGTTAGCGCGAGCGGTGACGTGTTCGGGGATCGGTTAGGCGTCCTTTCGCCCTCCGGCCGGGGAGCGGTTAGCGCGAGCGGTGCCTGGGGCAGGGGATTGGTTAGGGGCGTCCTTTCGCGCCGTGCCGGGGCGTCACCCTCCTGCCGGGGGATCGGTCCTTTCGCACCGTGCCGGGGGATCGGACCTTTCGCGCCGTGCCGCGGCGTCCTTTCGCCCCAGAGCCGGGGATCGGCTGGGGCGTCCTTTCGCACCGTGCCGGAGCGTCACCGTCCTGCGGGGGATTGGTCCTTTCGCACCGTGCCGGGCGTCACCCTCCTGCCGGGGATCGGTTAGCGCGAGCGGTGCCTTGTTGGGGGAGGCCTGTGGCTACCTTTCCCTCCCTCTCCCGCTATTGATTTTTTTTCCAGTTTGCCAGCATGTGTGTGCGTGTCCCCCCTCTATGCCCTACCGGTGACTTGATGGTCAGTCTGAGGGTACCACTACCCCTCCCTCTACCCGCTATTGATTTTTCAGTTTGCCAGCATAAGCGTGTGTGTGTGTGTGTGCGTGTGTTACTGTTGATTTTCATATTGACTGGAGTTATATCGATTGTCTTTTCAGTGAGGGGTAGGAACGGGAAAAGTAGATTTTATACATTTTTATTGAAATATAGTGGAAAAAATGGTATGACAAGTTATTATATTACCTTAATCTAGTCTATTTTATTTGTTCTTTCTTAATCCAGGCTAATTTGTTCTTTCTTAATCCAGACTAAATACATGCTATGCCTACTAGTCTATTTTATTTGTTCTTTCTTAATCCAGGCTAATTTGTTCTTGCTTAATCCAGACTAAATACATGCTAAGCCTACTAGTCTATTTTATTTGTTCTTTCTTAATCCAGGCTAATTTGTTCTTTCTTAATCCAGACTAAATACATGCTAAGCCTAAAAACAAAAATACACATTCGCCATAAAAAAAAAATGAAGAAAAAAAATACACAACACAAGTACATATATATAAAAAATAATACACACAGAGCGAGTACATATTATATAAAAAAAATTGCTAAGCACTAAATATAGGACTCTCATCAAGAACATTTATAATATTATTCACGTCCATGCTATGAGAAAATTCAAAGAATTGAAAGCTGAAGGAAGGTCAGTGCTTGAGAAGCTTTCATTTGTTTCGTCCGCACGAGCCGCATTGGAAGGGCCCGGTTGTGGCGCGAGATTTTCTCCAGCGGCCGCTGCTGCTGCTGCACGCCGCGCTGGTGGATCTTCAAAGACGAGTTTCTTGGTCACAGAGAGATTTTTTTTCATTGGTTTTCCCCGACCGTACGCCGCCGCTGAGGAGAAGAGACCCGCCTGACGTTTGGCCACCTGAAGTTTTTTTCTCCCAACTTTGTGGAGGCTCTTCTGAGACAGTCTTGGGTCCCGGTGTTCTTGCTGCTTCGGCATATTATTCTTTGTCATTCTTCGCCGCCGTTCTTGTCCCCGGTCGCGATCTTGTCGTCTCTGGTGCGTCTCCTGCTGCTGGAGCTGCCGCAACACTTCCGCCATATGCTGCATTTTTTTTTCCAGTCGTGATTGACGCATTTCATGATCTTTTTGCTGCAGATGACTTCGCCGCTCTCGCGATTCAGCGCCCGACGGAGAGTAAAGACACACAATCACCGAAGGGTGTCTTTTGTTGTTGCCGTGGAATTATTAAAAGATAGAGAAACATTATTAGACAAAAAAAAAATCTATCTCTCTCTCTCTCTCTCTCTCTCTCTCTCTCTCTCTCTCTCTCTCTCTCTCTCTCTCTCTCTCTCTCTCTCTCTCTCTTTTGTAAGAATAAAAAAATACTTACTATGCGTTACGCTGGCCGGTGGGTCGTTCTTCAGACGAGACACTGGTAATGGAGGTATCACATCCTTCAGAAGTCGCAGAAGCCCCTCTCTCAGCACGCGCCTCCCCATTTTACCAACACCTCCCAACGCGCCGCGGTTGTTGTTGCCCAATGACTCGCCCGTGATGTGTTCACCGGTAGACTTGGGAGTTTCTGGAACATCCCCCACCTCACCACCACCAACATCCGCTGAAATGACAAGAAATATATATATATATATTTTTAAACACACACACACACACACACACACACACACACACACACACACACACACACACACACACACACACACCAGCGCTTGTGCGCGCAGAAAAAAAATACAAGAGGCGGATATCTCACCTCCGTTTCTGGGATGTGATGTGTTATCCACGGCTTCAGCTTGGGATGTGTTATCCATGGCTTCAACTTCTAATGCGGCTTGACCCATTATCTGATCGTCAACATCGTCAGCATGAAGAGTTGCAGCGGCAGCGTGGGGCTGTTGTTGTTGTAAGTTCATGACGGCGAAGACTTCCTCCATGATGCTCCTCTCGCAACGTTAGGGGACTGACTAAGCCACCCGGGGTTATTTGGGGCATATGCGCACACTACCACAAGCCTTTTCTTCTTCCGAGGCTACCCCAGGTTATAGGGGACACGCCCACACATGTATGCAAACACGCGCGCACATGCCCAAAACCACAAGCCATTCTTCTTCCGAACAATAGGAAGGCGTGAACAAACTCACACCCACCCGGTCACGTCGCACGAAAAAAAAAAACAGAATCCTGTTCTTAATAACTACATATAACTACACACACGCCATAAATGAATAAGCTATATACTACTCTACATTTTTTACACATAGGAAAGCGTGAACAAACTCACACCCACCCGGTCACGTCGCACGAAAAAAAAAAAAACAGGCGCACACTACCACAAGCCTTTTCTTCTTCCGAGGCTACCCCAGGTTATAGGGGACACGCACACACATGTATGCAAACACGCGCACACATGCCCAAAACCACAAGCCATTCTTCTTCCGAACAATAGGAAGGCGTGAACAAACTCACACCCACCCGGTCACGTCGCACGAAAAAAAAAACAACAACATAATCCTGTTCTTAATAACTACATATAACTACACACACACGCCATAAATGAATAAGCTACATGCTACTTCTCTACATTTTTTACACATAGGAAAGCGTGAACAAACTCACGCCCATCCGGTCACGTCGCACGAAAAAAAAAAAACAGAATCCTTGTTCTTAATAACTACATATAAATGCACACACACACACACGCCATAAATGAATAAGCCACATGCTACTTCCGAACAATAGGAAGGCGTGAACAAACTCACACCCACCCGGTCACGTCGCACGAAAAAAAAACAACAACAACATAATCCTGTTCTTAATAACTACATATAATTGCACACACACACACACACACACACACACACACACACACACACACACACACACACACGCCATAAATGAATAAGCTACATACTACTTCTCTACATTTTTTACACATAGGAAAGCGTGAACAAACTCACGCCCATCCGGTCACGTCGCACGAAAAAAAAAAAACAGAATCCTTGTTCTTAATAACTACATATAAATGCACACACACGCCATAAATGAATAAGCCACATGCTACTGCTCTACATTTTTTACACACACACACGCACATTGTAGCATTTAATAAGTTAGCCACATATCTTAGAAATACAATGCTTGTAAGTCAGTCCTTGACTAGATTGACAAAATGTTTTTATACATGGGGGCATTTTAAACATTCTATAAGCATATGTTAACACCTTTCTGTCATTCTTCAAAAAATTTCCTAAATCATAATTATCTTTCAAAAACTGACTAGTCCTCTCTAAGCCTATTTTATTACATAAGTATACGAATTGAATGCAATACACGCCACACACCAGAGTTTTGTCCGACTGTAATCTTGTGGCAAGTTTAAAAACAGGATAATCTTTATGCTTATTTAAGAAACTTCGAAAGTACTTAGAATATAATGATGGGGTCAGGGCGTACGTAATTTTTATAGCTACACAGTGGTTTGTGTCTGTCGCCCATCCCCGGCAGTTGAGGCTTTCGCGGGAGATTCTTCGTCCCCTCTTCCTGCCCCAAGAGCATTACCTTAACGTTATTCAAATCTGGTTGGTGGGCAAAGATCTTAGCTCCTTCAAGTAGGCCATGTTCCATTCATGCTTTCCCTTCGTCCTACGCCGGTAGGAAAAATGACTTTTCGAATGTTTTTTTTCTGCTTTACATAATCACCTAGCTCATTGAGGCAACATTTAAAATTATCGCGTCTGCTTTGCTTGGTGTCCGACATTAAACCGTTCACATAATGCATATCTCTGCTGGTTTCAATAAAATATCTTGACACGTCATTATATTCTACAGATTCACCCTGACAAAATTGAGTCACCATACCCACCACAATGGGATAATTTGATTCCGTAGGTGGTTCCTTCACTACCAGCGACCCCACATTCGGTCTGTCACTCCAAACGACTCTGTTCAAATTATAAAGTTGTTTCCGATTTTCAAAGAGATTAGCATAGCCATACACTTCAGCCAAGTCCTTGGCTATACCGCTAAGTTTAAAACTGCTGGCGTTGATGGTGGCTACTAAACACACACTGTCGTCAATGAACTGGCGATCGGTCATTCGCCCTTCACAGGAATGATGGGATAGTCTGACATGTTTATAGAAAATATATATTAATTCTCGCTCTTACTCACGCTTAGAGTCTCCCTGTCCTGCGAGGTCACACAAGTGTCTATATCCCACCCCAAAACAAAATCCTTTTTATACGCGATAATTCTCCCACGTCATACCCGGCATCCGCGCGGGGGGCGGAGAAAGAAGGCGTGGGGCGTGGCTTTGCCCGAATTGGGGCACTTCTCCTTCCTCCCCCACCTCCTCCAAACAGTTGCTTCCTTGCCTTATTATTGCGTATAAATGAGGGATCTAAGTTTGTGTTGTGGAAAAGCATTTTAATAAATGGTATATCATCAGCTTTGAAGCCTAATTTGCTGTTGACGTCACTTAAGGTTTGCAATATATCAATGACGTTAAAATTATTAATGGGGCTCAAAAGATTTCCGTTTGTATCCCATGTAATTCCTGGAGTATGTTTCATGAGAGCTAAGAAAGCTTTGGCGTAATCCCTTTGAGCTGCTTTCATTCTAACATCAATCCTGTTATCTATGGCAGGTTTCGAATCGATAGTATTGGTGGGGAACGTCGTGCGAGGACCTATGGCCGCTATAGATGGCGGGTGGTTGTTTGGGGTTAATACATCTTGCAGCGCGCGTCTCTTTATATTTTTTAATGCAGTTGACGCCTTGACCGTCGAACCCGACAACGGTTTCCGCACTCTTTTCTTTTTTTCCTCGTCCGTCTTTCTGTTTCGTTTTATGTTACGGCTCCCCGTAGAAGACTTGAGTAAAAATTGTTCTGCTGTTGATTTCGGGATGAGACAATATTCCTTCATTTTGTTAAAAGACCAGTTATGACACTAGCTGCCAGAGGTAACAGCACAGAGAGTATAGCGCCGCCCCGCTGCGTTCTCAGTAGTTTTTTTTTTAGTGTACTTACCCCTTGTTGGCGAGTTTCCTTATGTGTTTTTTATATTTGTTCAGGATTTCACAATCTTTGTATTTCGCGTAAGATTAGTTTTTAGGAAATTTAGAAACACTTCTGACAAGCAATCTATATGTTTCTTGTTCAACACTGCAATTACTTTTTTCCGCTTGTCGGGGGAGAGTTTAGCCAACAACAAAACAAGATCCTTGTGAACAAAGGCGAGGGGAGGTGCTTTTTTTTTTCTTCTTGTTGGTGAATTCGAGGTCATTAGGAAATATCTTGAGCGTCGCGCCCACGAGTCGAACGTAGTCCCCGATGTTCAGCACACGACTGGCTTTACCTTGACGCTTTTCTCTGTTTTTATAATTATGCATTTTCTTAAACTGACGAATGATTCCTCGCGGGTCCTTCATGGCATGTACTTCGGCTGGGGTTTTTCCTAGACGTGCGTGAGGCGTGCGGTTATAGCTCTCGAGTACCTTCTGCAAGATGGAAATATACTCGAGTTTATTGTGAGCTGTCATATACCTATATATTCGACCTTTATATCAATGATTGCTTTTAGCGCGAGCTCTGTCACCGTTACAGCCACTCGCGTGAGCTCCTTTGTCTGAAACCCAGCCCGGTGGGGGAGGGAATCTCCATGCTATTCTCGGGGGTGGGGAGGGTGAGGATAAAGGCAACCGTGGAGATGATTTTGACGCTGCTGGTAGCTGGCGCGATGGGGAGACATTGGTTTCTCTCCTCTTTCTTTTGTTTGATCGATTAACGTTCTCTACGTTGTATTTCCTATATCTTTTTCTCCATAGATTACACGCCACTGGTCTGGTTCCGTGACTATACACACCTCATCACCACTTTCACTTAAAGTATCCCCGACAACATTATGAGTAGTACTAGCAGTAGTGGCAGTAGTGGCGCGGCTAGTAGAAGCAGTTTGAGATGTCCTCCGCATTTGACGCAGATTCTCAGGTAAATCAGGGTGGCCATAAGCTCTCGTAAAAACACGAGAAGGATTACCCGGCATGCTGTCATCAGAGAGCAGATGCACTCTTTTGTTGTCTAATGCGCTTAAAGTCGCCTTCTCAATGGAGGTAGTGCATACCTGACCTTTCAGGGTGCGGATGCTATAGAGGCGTGCCTTATCCACCCCCGCCCCTTGCAGTACCTGTCTGTATTTTTCATGATTATAGTTTCTCAAACTATAGTGAGGTACCCCTTTAGCTTTTTTTATTTCTGCATCCTCGCCGCTTGAGGGATCATGCAATTTGATAGAGTACATCTTAGGTTTCAGGCAAAGCACTTCCTTTATATGGGCTGCGCCCACTTCTGACTTGACATACCCCGCTTGACCTTTCTTGGAAGTGTCATAGGCGGGGTGGGTGGTGGGGAAGTTACTAAAATCCATTATGGATTTTATGAGTGGAAGCGAATAAAATTCACTAATGTCTTGGAAGTTAGAGACGCATATGGCAGCCGAATCTGTGTCGCCGTAAATATATGAGACATTCTCTGCGCCACAGGCTTTTCGAATTATGTGGTAATAGAAGTCGTACATTTCAACCTTAGAAAGCTCCAAAATCTGATAACCAATGTAATTTGGTTGGTTGATGCGAATGTTCTTCCTTCCTCGAACAACAAGGACTCTGTCGTTACTAAGAGGTATGAGTCTCTTGAATAATGGGTCTCGTAACCTGCGCCGTAGTGCTGACTTGGAGGTTACAATGTCTGTATTTATGCTATATTTGACTGGATCCATAAGGGTTCGACCAAATATACTATTTGAAATGACTTTATAGGCTTTCTGTAGGATTTTACTGCTGGCCTCGCGTCGTGCTTTGATGTTACCCTCCATAAACTCTTTAAGAAATGTGGATTGGGTAAACTGATAGATATCGTGGATTTCTGCAATTTTACCTCCCATTCCCAAGCAAAACTGCAACATGGGTAGCGTGGTGAGGACACCATACTGAGCGCAATGCGATCCAACAAGCTTTCGCGTCACCCTAGGGAGTTGCCATCCTGTTTTCGCCATAAATGCCTTGCTGTGTTCAGACAGGTGTTGCTCGCTATCTATGTCCATGTGGTGGATGTGTAAGGGAAACTCATCCGTTGACCTAGCCACATCGGGCTCAATTGGGTGTAAGTCGCAGCGAAACCAGTACCCCACGCTTCCATTCGTCTCCACATTTGCTATGTCATGAGTTCTTAACCACTCCTTTCTTTCTTCTACCGATAATTTTTAAAATTTCTCTCAGGAAGCAGCCTACACATTACTGTAGGATACAGACTATTCTTATCTAAATAGATAATGTGTGTTGGGGTGTCTCGTTCGGGGTTGAAATCAGGATTAATGTGATGGTTATTTGCAACTGCCTGTGGTTGGACTACTGTAGTAAAGCCTCCTCTTACATTGTCTCTTACAAGATGATACAAGTCTGGATCGCTCGGCTGTTCTATTTTGGCTTCTGTTGATTTTAAGAAGCTGTCGAAAGCGTATCCGGGGAGAGAGACATAATGTGTTATATCTAATCCATATGTTTCATGCAACACGCTTCGCCATTTCTGTAGAATGTCAGCAAGCAAGCCTACATCTACTAGAAGGTATGCGCGCATGTAGTCTTTAAGGTTTGACAACCCAGGGCATTCCACACTGCTTGCGCGTGGCTGTACTCCTCCTCACTTACGCCGCGGCTTTTAAGCCTGCTATAAAAATCTTCAATGTCTGGAAGTGACTGACGCGCTAATTTGTCAAAATCATTGACGAACTCGTAAGGAAAACATTGCTTTCCTGTGAGGAGGAGCTCACGCGCCGGTGCGGGGAAATGATTTATGAGCGCTCGAGTGACAGGTAGAGATTCCCCCGAGGCAATATGTTCTGCGCTGAGATGGGCCAGACTGCCATCAAGAAAGGCTCTCGCGTCGAGAAACTTTATATTGTCCACATCTACCCTCAAAAAACGTAATCCCGCTTTAGTGATTACGTTAGTTTTCTTCCTATGGAAACTCTGTCGGTCGGCTTCTTTCAGTATCAGGCTCATATCATAAGTCATGTGAAAGGCAAATGTAGGAAGTTGACAGCGGTTACTGACACATAATGTATTGCATCTTCTACATAATGCACCAAGATAGTTTGGGCCAGGTCTGGTATGATCGTGATGGCGATGTTTGTCTTTTGTATTCTGAAATTCTTTCTTACAAATCTGACACGTCGTCTGACGTTTGAAATCAATTACCGCCTCGGGGGTTAGGACCATGTCATATGTTTTCCTTTCCTCTTTAATTTTCCTCCAGGAGGAGGCCAGGTTCTTGAGAAAGTGTGACGCTGCATCTCTCCCGCAGTAATTCTGTTTGCAAACTACAGAGCCCGCTGAATCCAAGATGCAGAAGGCGTACGCCATGGCTCTGTGCTGATTGATAACGTGACTGTTGGATTCAGAGTCGTCAAGAATAGACTCAAAATCAAAAAAGGCAGTGTGCGATGGAGGGTATGTTTTACCGCTGTCAGTGAATTGCAGCACTGATTTTGAGGTGGGGAATACAAGTTTTTGCTGAATCTGACAACTGGCTTCATGTTCCTCAAGGTCGGCTTTGTCAAAATATCCAGTCAAGCAGTTTTTGCAATATCTAGAGTACTGATTCAGCGTCTGGCCTTTTAAGCGCCGTTTATGACCTCTCATAAATGCTGGCATGAATTTTGCGAAATCTTTTATGAGGGCAAAATGTTGCCCATCCAGTAATAATAAAGCAACATATGTCCCAGTACCTGCACCTTTCCGGGTTACATAAATCTCGTGCCTAGTCCCACCCCAACTATTTCCGCTCTTCCGACGCATTCTTTGGCGCTCCTCCTCCTCCTCCTCCTCCTCCTCCTCCTCCTCCTCCTCATCATCATCATCATCATCATCATCATCATCATCATCATCAATGGGGGCTACTGCGTACACATAAATGGAGAGCTTATTCATCCGCTCGATTAGCGCAATATCTTCCCACGCTAGAGGGAAATCTATATCTGGCACAGTCACTAATTTCTTGCATTGTCTCAGTGTTTTTGTTTTGCGAGGAAGGTCCTGAATTTTAGGATCTTTTTCCAAAAGAGCGTGAGCCGCGAGACATTGCACAAGACAGTAACCCTCCTCGCCCGAAGGGTTAAAATGGTGCGAGCTCCCGGAAGCCCAATGGTTTATTGACGTATGCCTATCGCCGCTCGATGACCTGTTCTACCTAAGATTACTTTAAACATGTCAATTTCCAGTATCATGAAACCCGAGCCTTCTACTTCATTCAAATGTCTTTCCAAGCGTTCCGCCATGTACTGGACTACGTTTTCTACAAAACGCGGTACCTCGCCCTGGGTAATGAGCTCTGATGGAAAAACCATATAAAACGGACTAATATCCTCTTCCTCGCCCAATCTCACAAGTTGGATTCGCATTTCAGCATACGCCCTGACTTGGGGGGGAGGATGATCCATGGCTTCTATCTCATCACGTAATATTTGAATAAATTCTACTCTGTTGTTTCTAAGAAAGCTCTGTGGATCGCTAGCGTCATCTGGAGGTATACTAAACTCTAAATAAAGTAAATCGCGATCAAAGGCGTATTCCTTCTGATGACTTCTGCGCTGGCTCTCAACATTATCTTCATCAGCGGGTGGTGTGTCGCTATCAATATTGCCGTCACCAACGCTCCCTTCCTCTTCCTCGCTGGCAGCGGGACACCCACTTCCACCCCCGCGTTGTTGGCTGACCTCATCTTTGCTTGCCGCTGGACAGGTCCTCTTTTCCCCCTCCGCCCTTTCTCTGACAGGGGTATGCGCGGCAAACCCCCTGTCACCATCATCATCATCATCATCATCATCATCATCATCATTAATAGCATTGTCGCTACAATCTTCGCCCTCCTCCTCTTCCTCCTCCTCCTTCTCTTCCTCCTCCTCTCCGTCCCATTCTCCGCCGCTGCTGATAGTAATGTCAGCGAATTTATCTAGCTCCTCCTTTCTCTTTTCATCGAAACTCAAGCAAACATCATCATCCATCTCCTCCTCCTCCTCCCCGTCCTCCTCCTCCTCATCCTCCTCCTCCTCCCCGTCCTCCTCCTCCTCATCCTCCTCCTCCTCCTCCTCCTCGTCCTCCTCCCCGTCCTCCTCCTCCTCCTCCTCCTCCTCCTCCTCCTCCTCCTCCTCCTCCTCCTCCTCCTCCTTCTCCTCCTCCTCGCCACTGTTGATAATAATGCCCATGAGTTTATCTATCTCTTCATCGAAACTCAAACAATTACCGTCCATATCCTCCTCTCCTTCGCCACTGCTGTTAATAATGTCCATGAGTTTATCTACCTCCTCATTTATCTCTTTTTTGAAACTCAAACAATTATCCTTACTATCGCCGGTATCTTCCATTTTTTTTTTTTTGAGTTCATTTATATAAAATATACACAATTCATGCGGATTTTTTTCAAGCGCGTGTATATAAAATATGCGCAAATCACACGGACGTCTCCCCACACAACCCCTTTTCAAACCTCAGCCGCCGCCGCCGCCGTTCTCGAGTGATCGGGTGATTAGAAGCGCTCACGCTAGAATAAACACATACACATACTTCACCTGGGGGCTTCAATGGTGGCTGGAGGGAGTCACGCGCCGGCATAGCGTGAAAGATATTGGTGGCTCCCCAACACGGAGCGAACGGCGCCCTTAACCGATCCCGGCAGGAGGCGATGCTCAGCGCGTAGCACACCCTTTTGGTCGGTTTGACTGACTGTCGTCCAATTTTCATATATAAAATACGGTCGTGGGAAATCGGAGGTATACGCTTAAATCACACCGATAGCGCACGTTCCCCACACTCTTTTTTCACAGACGAAACGGTTACGCATATACACCACTTTACTCACGCTCGTGTCTCCCTTCGCTTCGATTGTCGCAGATGGACTGAAAAGAGACGGCGTGGCGTGGTGGCAGGTGCTCAGGCAATAAATAACTCGGTCACCAAGCCGAGGCCTTGCTTACGCTTTTCTACTTTTTTTTTTTTTTTTCCCCGTTCTCGCTCCTCTCTCTCTTTCTCTCCTTATAAGTTTATAAACTATACTTTTCACAGACTCATTCGTGATAAAATTAGCAAATTTTATTCAATAAATTTACCTGGGTGGAGGGGTAGGGAATGGTAGCCACAGGCCTCCGCCCAAGGAGGGAGATGGGTGAATGCTAGCCACAGATCTCAGCCCAACAAGCCGACGCTCGCATAAGGTGGGTATAGAAGGGGGGTAGGGAGACATGGTGGCGTGGGCACGCCGGAAAGGCGTAGGGACCAAGCCGCATGCACACCAGTTTTTTCCCCGCCCAAACACACATGTCGTGCTCCAAAACTCGAGTCTTAAGTCCACCCGGCAGGAGGTGACGCCCGGCACAGTGCGAAAGGACGCCCCTAACCGGTACTCGCTCTGTGTATTATTTTTTATATAAATGTTCTTGATGAGAGTCCTATATTTAGTGCTTAACAATTTTTTTTATATATGTACTCGCTCTGTGTGTATTATTTTTTATATATATGTGCTTGTGTTGTGTATTTTTTTCTTCATTTGTATATGTACTCGTGTTGTCATCCTTTTATGGGCTGTCTTTGGGCATGTACGACATAAGTTTGTAATATGTCTCTTTCAATTAGGATTTATTTTGGGGGAGGGAAAAAAAAAAAAAAGGGTAGGATGGTGGGTTTCCATTGTATTTCTTTGAGCCTGTACGGTGTGAGTTTGTAATATGTCTTTTTTTTTTTATGGCGATTTTTTGTTTTTTTGTTTTTGGATTATCATTTATTTAGTCTGGAATAAGAAAGAACAAATTAGCCTGGATTGAAAGAACAAATAAAATAGACTAGTAGGCTTAGCATGTATTTAGTCTGGATTAAGAAAGAACAAATTAGCCTGGATTAAGAAAGAACAAATAAAATAGACTAGTAGGCTTAGCATGTATTTAGTCTGGATTAAGCAAGAACAAATTAGCCTGGATTAAGAAAGAACAAATAAAATAGACTAGTAGGCATAGCATGTATTTAGTCTGGATTAAGAAAGAACAAATTAGCCTGGATTAAGAAAGAACAAATAAAATAGACTAGATTAAGGTAATATAATAACTTGTCATACCATTTTTTTTCCACTATATTTCAATAAAAATGTATAAAATCTACTTTTCCCGTTCCTACCCCTCACTGAAAAGACAATCGATATAACTCCAGTCAATATGAAAATCAACAGTAACACACGCACACACACACACACGCTTATGCTGGCAAACTGAAAAATCAATAGCGGGTAGAGGGAGGGGTAGTGGTACCCTCAGACTGACCATCAAGTCACCGGTAGGGCATAGAGGGGGGACACGCACACACATGCTGGCAAACTGGAAAAAAAATCAATAGCGGGAGAGGGAGAGGGAGGGGGAAAGGTAGCCACAGGCCTCCGCCCAACAAGGCACCGCTCGCGCTAACCGATCCCCGGCAGGAGGGCGACGCCCCGGCACGGCGCGAAAGGACGCCCCTAACCAATCCCCGGCAGGAGGGTGACGCTCAGGCCTCCGGGGAGACACGATGGCGTGGAAGGTGGTGGGTGTTTGGGGTGGGGTGGGTGGGTGGGGGGGGGGGGGAATGGTCACTTTTGGGTAGGTTTGTGACCACTCCCCGGTTGGGTAGTGGGGAGGTCCCCTCGGCGGCTGGCTGCCCGCGCGGCTGGCTGGCCGTCCGGCTGACTGGCCGCACGGCCGGCCGGGAAATTCGACGTACAAAAATTTTTCGACGTCAAAAATTTTTCGACGTCATTTTTTTTTGGCTGCAAATTCTTGATTATGCTTGCGAATTATTTTGGTCCCGTCACTGTCACCATTACCTACTACTTCCCCTTAACCCTTACGTTCTCCCTCTCCTTCGCCTCCTTTATTTCCCTCCCATCCTCCTTCATCCCCTTAACTCTTCCGTTCTCCCTCTCCTTCCCATCCTTTATTTCCCTCCCATCCTCCTTCATCCCCTTAACCCTTCCGTTCTCCCTCTCCTTCTCCTCCTTTATTTCCCTCCCATCCTCCTTCATCCCCTTAACCCTTCCGTTCTCCCTCTCCTTCCCCTCCTTTATTTCCGTCCCATCCTCCTTCATCCCCTTAACCCTTCCGTTCTCCCTCTCCTTCTCCTCCTTTATTTCCCTCCCATCCTCCTTCATCCCCTTAACCCTTCCGTTCTCCCTCTCCTTCTCCTCCTTTATTTCCCTCCCATCCTCCTTCATCCCCTTAACCCTTCCGTTCTCCCTCTCCTTCTCCTCCTTTATTTCCGTCCCATCCTCCTTCATCCCCTTAACCCTTCCGTTCTCCCTCTCCTTCTCCTCCTTTATTTCCCTCCCATCCTCCTTCATCCCCTTAACCCTTCCGTTCTCCCTCTCCTTCTCCTTTATTTCCCTCCCATCCTCCTTCATCCCCTTAACCCTTCCGTTCTCCCTCTCCTTCTCCTCCTTTATTTCCCTCCCATCCTCCGTCATCCTCTTAACCCTTTCGTTCTCCCTCTCCTTCTCCTCCTTTATTTCCCTCCCATCCTCCTTCATCCCCTTAACCCTTCCGTTCTCCCTCTCCTTCCCATCCTTTATTTCCCTCCCATCCTCCTTCATACCCTTAACCCTTCCGTTCTCCCTCTCCTTCTCCTCCTTTATTTCCCTCCCATCCTCCTTCATACCCTTAACCCTTTCGTTCTCCCTCTCCTTCCCGTCCTTTATTTCCCTCCCATCCTCCTTCATCCCCTTAACCCTTCCGTTCTCCCTCTCCTTCCTCTCCTTTATTTCCCTCCCATCCTCCTTCATCCCCTTAACCCTTACGTTCTCCCTCTCCTTCCTCTCCTTTATTTCCCTCCCATCCTCCTTCATACCCTTAACCCTTCCGTTCTCCCTCTCCTTCCCGTCCTTTATTTCCCTCCCATCCTCCTTCATCCCCTTAACCCTTCCCTTCCCATCCTTTATTTCCCTCCCATCCTCCTTCATCCCCTTAACCCTTCCGTTCTCCCTCTCCTTCCTCTCCTTTATTTCCCTCCCATCCTCCTTCATCCTCTTAACCCTTACGTTCTCCCTCTCCTTCCTCTCCTTTATTTCCCTCCCATCCTCCTTCATACCCTTAACCCTTCCGTTCTCCCTCTCCTTCCCGTCCTTTATTTCCTCCCATCCTCCTTCATCCCCTTAACCCTTCCTTCCTTTATTTCCCCCATCCTCCTTCATCCCTTAACCCTTCCGTTCTCCCTCTCCTTCCCATCCTTTATTTCCCTCCCATCCTCCTTCATCCCCTTAACCCTTCCGTTCTCCCTCTCCTTCTCCTCCTTTATTTCCCTCCCATCCTCCTTCATACCCTTAACCCTTTCGTTCTCCCTCTCCTTCCCATCCTTTATTTCCCTCCCATCCTCCTTCATACCCTTAACCCTTCCGTTCTCCCTCTCCTTCTCCTCCTTTATTTCCCTCCCATCCTCCTTCATACCCTTAACCCTTTCGTTCTCCCTCTCCTTCTCCTCCTTTATTTCCCTCCCATCCTCCTTCATACCCTTAACCCTTTCGTTCTCCCTCTCCTTCTCCTCCTTTATTTCCCTCCCATCCTCCTTCATCCCCTTAACCCTTACGTTCTCCCTCTCCTTCCTCTCCTTTATTTCCCTCCCATCCTCCTTCATCCCCTTAACCAGGGATGGCCCGAGCGGGGGTGGGTGGGGGGGTCACCCCAATGTTTGGTCGGAGTTGGTCAAAAAGTCCTAGTGAGTTGGTCAAAAATTTGAGTTTTTTTATTTTTTTTTATTTTTTATTTTTAGGCAGGAATGGCCACAGGCGGGGAGGGATCAGGGAGCATGGATGGCCCGACTGCGTTATTCGGAACTGTATACTGGCTCAGTATCATCACTCTTGAACCAGCCTCCTGCAGGGGTTAGCGCTGGCTATGTTTGGGTGATCCTCCAAATCCTTCCATGCACATTATGTGCTCCAGGTGGAGTAGATGGTGACATGTGGATAGCTTTAAGACACTCGGCAGTGAATAAGGGTTTGCCTGTAGACTGTAGTAGGGCTGGAACTCGGCACCCCGAGAACGTAACCACAACACGCTCACCACTCACCCACCTCACGGCTTTTATATGACCAGCTGAGGTCACCTCAGATGGTCAAATAAAAGTTAAGGTTTTTTTTTTATTTAAGAGTGATGGTCCAGGAGGGAAGCCCTGGGAACAGTGGGAAGGGATCAGATCAGGGTCCATTCGGAGAGCAGGATGGTCCAGCCGAGCCTCAACTCCGGGCTCTTATTAATAGGTGGTCAAATATTTTAGAGAAGGTAAAAAAATTTAAAACTTTTTAGGTAAGCATGGGCCTCTATGGCCCAAGCAGGGAGCGACAGGGCGTTATATATATATATATATATATATATATATATATATATATATATATATATATATATATATATATATATATATATATATATATATATATATATATATATATATGCTGATGTAAGAAAGAAATAAAAAAAACATGAAAAATGACGCCTAGTGAATACAAAGTAATTAATTATTTCAACGTGACTAGTCCCACCCACTTTTTTTTTTCCTAGTTTTGAGTCAAACTGGGATGGTGCGGGGAACAGGTAGCCTGAGCGGCTGCCGGCTGAGGTACGGCAGGGTACAGGTACCTATGGACAGTAGACTAGATTTATTTATTTCAAGGATACACTAATTATTTTGTTTCTGATACACTTATTTTGTTTCTAGTCTTGTTTTATGCCATTGACAGCTAGTCTTGTTTTATACCAAAGTATTACACTAGTATATTAATATTATATTATATATGTTCAAATCTCTTTTGATACCGATTTTTTTCAACTTAGGTAATTAATTTATGCCATTATTTTTATTTATTTCCTTGCTTGTACAGTTTCTACAAGCATTATAATTCTTAAATGAAGTCTTAGTCTTGCATGGGGTGGGGTCTGACTGGCAAGACCAGTCCTCTGCCATTTATTGAGTACATGTACATCTTAAATTATTTACTTGTATTCCCAGAAATACTGTAACAATGAAAATATTTGCAGCTTGCCATAAAGTTCACATGTTCATACGTGTAGTTTCTTTGTACCTGCTTAGTTGATCATAACACTTACCAGCAAAGACAAAGTTCAGACAAAACTGGCCTTACAAAGTTACTTCACAAGTTCACCTGCTCCACTAACGACAAACCCCTTGAGCCATAAGCCATTACTGGCAGTGGCAGCAACACAACAGTAACAATATCAACAAATGACACTTTAGACAAGGGTACGCAGAATGACTTAATGACCCTGGGAGCAGCCCGCCCATGACCAAAATTATTATACTCTTAAATGCAAATGAAAAGCATCTGAGACTCATAAATGTCCCTACTTAGGCCTTAAAAATGCCCCTAAAAAAGGTGAGTTTTAAAAAAAAACCCGCTGAATGGCTCGCTTCGCTCGCCAGTTTGGAGTTGGTCATAAAATGACTGAGTTGGTCATAGTTTACCTTACCCCCCCCCAACTGCATTCCCTTCGGGCCATCCCTGCCCTTAACCCTTACGTTCTCCCTCTCCTTCCTCTCCTTTATTTTCCTCCCATCCTATTTCATCCCCTTAACCCCGCCATTCTCCCTCTCCTCTTTTTTTTTCAAAAAGGGGGACAAGTCTCATCCAGGAAACTATCGACCAATTAGCCTGACATCGATTGTTTGTAAGTTAATGGAGACTATCATTCGCGACAATATGGTGAAATTCTTGGAAGAAAATAATATGATAAATAATTCGCAACATGGCTTCCGTAGTAAACGTTCGTGTTTAACTAACTTACTTGATTTTTTTCATTATATTTTTGAGGTGTTCGATGAAAGAAGATCAGTAGATATCATATATCTAGATTTTCAAAAGGCATTTGATGAGGTCCCCCACCAACGGTTGCTCAGCAAACTATTGGCGCACGGTATCTCGGGTAACATTCACAATTGGCTTGTGGACTGGCTCTCTGAGTGGAAACAGAGGGTAGTTCTAAACGGTGTTACATCTAACTGGCTCGACGTAAGAAGCGGCGTACCTCAAGGATCAGTGCTTGGCCCTGAGCTCTTCTTAATTTATGTTAATGATATCGATGATGGGCTCACTTGCAAAGTATTAAAATTTGCTGATGACACAAATATTGCTAGTAAAGTAACTGCGACACTCGACGAAGAAGCTTTACAATCAGATCTAGATCGACTTGCACGTTGGGCCAATCAATGGCAAATGCAATTTAACGTTGACAAATGTAAAGTGTTGCACATCGGAAAAAATAACAATCGCGTTCGGTACGTAATGAATGGCCAACAACTTTCTGCAGTAAGTAAAGAAAAGGATCTTGGAGTCACTATATCAAGCGATTTAAAGCTCGGTCAGCATTGTTCAGAGGCAGTTAAAACTGTAAACAAATTGGTTGGCTTCATCGGACGAGTCTTTAATAATAAATCGGAAAAAGTAATATTAAAACTGTATAATTCGTTGGCTCGACCCAGTCTAGAGTACTGTGCACAGTTTTGGTCTCCCTACTACAGAAAAGGCAAAGAAAAGATGGAACGGGTTCAACGAAGAGTAACAAAGATGATTTCTAGGTTGAGAAATTTATCATATGAACAAAGGCTTAAAGAGGTAAATTTATTAAGTCTATCAAAACGAAGAACGCGAGGCGATCTAATAGAAGTGTTTAAAATGTTTAAAGGATTCAGTGATATTAATGCGGAAGATTACTTTACAATTGATCGATCAAATAGAACAAGAAGAAATCACAATTTGAAGATAAGTGGTAAAAGATTCTCGTCGCACGAAGCTAAACACTTCTTCTTCAATCGAGTTGTTAATGTTTGGAACTCTCTACCCTGTGATGTCGTTGATAGTACATCAGTTACGGCCTTCAAGAATAGATTAAACAAGTGTTTTGAATCTAACCAGCAACTAAGATATTACTCATTGTCGTAATAACGTTAAGTTCTTTCGAATACTGGTGTCCTTGTCCGCTTTTATCGCCCGGTTAGTGGTAGCAGTAATGGTAGTTCTTTCCTCTTTCCTACATAATTTCCATGCAGTTTTTCCATGCTGCATGGTTCTTTTTCCTTTCCTGCCAGCTTTGGCTGGAGGGATGGGGGGGTGGGGAGGAGCCTTCGCCTTTGCTGTCCTTCATCTTCCACCTTTGATTAAATAGTTAGTGTAGCTTGTCACAAACAGCCTCGTAAGGACCAGCAGGTCTGCTGTTGTTTGTTCTTCCTTTGTGTTTCTTTGTGTTCCTTTCCCTTCATTATTTCCCTCCCATCCTCCTTCATCCCCTTAACCCTTCCGTTCTCCCTCTCCTTCTCCTCTCCCTCCCCTTCATCTCCATCCCGTCCTTCACCCACTTCTCTCCATTCCCTCTCCTCCTTCTGCCTTTCTCCTCCTTCAATGTTTATCTCACTTCCTTCCCTCCCCTTTCTCATCTCCCTCCCCTTCTACTCCTTCCTTCCCCCGTCTCTCTTTCTTTCCCCTCTCCTTCTCCTCATAACTCTTCTCCCACACTTTTTTATCCTTACTATCACTTTTTTTTAATCAAGGGTATTGTAAGAAGACGAAGTGGGTTAGTGGCGAAGGTACAGGTGGGGGAGAGGAAAGACAGCAGGAGTGTACAGTTGTATGGTGTAGGGTCGTTAGTTGTTCTGGTGTTGTTTATTGTGCATCGGGCACCTTGTCTGTATACCCCCGGCGTGTAAAGCTAAGCTAAGCTATGGTGTCACTTTCGTGAAGTGGTGTGTGGCCCTTGTCGCGCGGGAAGCGAACAGACTCAACTTTCACTTCCTCCTCCTCTTCTCCCTCCCACCTTCCTCTCTCTCCCAACGATTCTTTTCCTTACCAACGTTGTAGCACGAGATGTGAATAAGCTCCGACCCAAAATGGTCCAGTACAACACGACTGACTCATTTCAAAACAAGCCTGACCGACACCTTCTTCAACTTAGTATTCAGTAAAGAAGAAATGCAAAGTCATGGTGGCATTTGAATTAATACATTATATTTAGGTTTAAGGACAGACCACCTCGTCTGGACCAAAGAGTCTGTGTGTTCTGACTACTTATGTAATCCTTTGCAAATCCTTTCCCTCTCCTGACTCTCGGTCCTTTCCCTCCCTCCCCTTCTCTTTGTCCCCCTCCATCCTCTTGTCTCCTCCTTCCTCTCTCCTCTCCTTCCTCTCTCTTTGCTCTTTCCTCTCCTTTCTTTCCCTCACCTCAGTCCTCTCATCTTAATTCCCACCCCTCCTTTCTCTCCCTTCCGTCGCCCCTCACCTTGCTCTAACCCCTCAATTCACTCACCTTATCCCCCTTCCTTCCATTCCCTCTCCTGCCTCCTCTCCTTCTTTTCCTTCCACTGCTTCCTCAATAATCCGTTTTTTTATCTTCCTCCTTCCCTTCCACTCCGTATTCTCCCTTCCTCTTCCTCTCCTCTCTCCTATCTTTCACATCCTTTCCCTCCTTCCACTTCTTCTCTTCCTTCACCTCTTTCCTCTTCCACTTTACACTCTCCGCCATCCTTTCCTACCCTCCCTCCTCTCTTTTTTTCTCCCTCCACCCCTCCCTTTCATCCCCTCCCATTACTCCCCCCCCCTCCTTTCTATACCCTCCCTCCTCTCGCTCCTATAATCCTCCCCCCTCTATTATTTCCTCTCCCTCCCTTTCCTCCTCACCCTACCATCGTCCCACTCCATCCTCTCCTTTCTCTACACTCCCTCCTCTCGCTCCTATAATCCTTTTTAAGCCTAATCTTTCCTCTCCCTTCCTCTCCTCCTCTCCCTACCAACAACCCTCTCATCCTTTTCCTTCATTCCTTCCTCTCCCTCCTCTTCCTCCCATCCCACACATTTATTTCCCTCCTCCCCTTCACCGCCTTCCTCTTCCTCCTCTCCCTCACCTCCAGTGCTGTCCTCACCTCCCTCTTTTCCTTATTCTTCCTCCTCTCTCTCTCTCTCTCTCTCTCTCTCTCTCTCTCTCTCTCTCTCTCTCTCTCTCTCTCTCTCTCTCTCTCTCTCTCTCTCTCTCTCTCTCTCTCTCTCTCTCTCTCTCTCTCTCTCTCTCACCTCATTCCTCTGCTCCTTCTCTCTCACCTTCTCCTGCTCGCCTTTCCTCCTCTCCATCCCCTCCCCCACATGTACCAATTTCTTCCCTCCCTTCACCCCGCTCTCCAACTGTACTCTCTCCCACTGCCCCTTCCCCTGTCCACCCTTCTCCGTCCCCGACAATCCTTCCCACCAGCCTCTCTTTCACCATCCTCTCGACCCCAGCTCTGTTTCTTCTCCATTAACTAAACGTAATGGTCACAACTATACTCTCTCCCACTTCCCCTTCCCCTTTCCACCTTTCATCGTCACCAACAGTCCTTCCCATCAGCCTCTCTTTCAACACCTCCTCCCAACCCTGCTTCTCCTCCATTAACTCGGTCCGTTTCCCAAAGCCTCTTCCCTCCTCCCCCGTCTAATAGACGCTCCCAGCTTTAATATCCATCCTTCCTCCGCTCCTTCCTCCCTTTCCTCACTGCTCATATCCCTAACCTACTTCTTACTTTTTTCTATCCCCCTTCCTTCCCCTCTTTAACTTCCCTATCCTCAGAGAATAAGCTGAAAGGGGAGATCGGGAAGGGGGTTGGCGTGGTGGGTGTCTCCAGGGTGGCCACAGATACGAGTAGGTGATGATCAACGTGTTCCAAAAAATAAGAAATGTATAAGTACAGTTGTGGGCATACACTTTATCTCTTCCTGGTCTTGTTTCTAATTTCCATTCCATTGACACTTGATACTATGTTGGGTGAGAATTCATCACGACAGACCCAAGGCAAGTGTGAAAGCCGGGTTACCTTGGCTCACATCTTCCCCAGGCTTTCTGTGTACCAAGCTACAGCATTATCATAGAGAGCATAGACGTACTTTTGTTCAACGGCTTTGTCGGTGAAAGAGAATAAATAACACAAATGTCGGTGACTATTGAAATCATCTTAGACAGATGATTCAGTGAAAAAGAGTGAGTCCAGATGAGCTCCACTCAGTAGTTCAGTTATTCAAAGTCGTCAGCATGAGAACAAGGCACATCATTGCGTACCCAGACGAAACTTACAACAAAACAGTGTTCCTGTAAAAAAAAAAAAAAAAGATGATTCAAGGAAGGGGCAAGATGGTCCACGGAATAAAGATTTGAGCCGTGAACGTCATAAAGTTAATGAAGAAAAAGTTAGAGGAGCAATGAAGATCTTTCCAGGTCGTCACCAGAGGTGGGGTCAGACCTTCGGATATTACTGGCCCGCTTCCCAGATATGGAGTCTGAGGCTGATTATTATTATTATTATTATTATTATTATTATTATTATTATTATTATTATTATTATTACTTTTTTACGTCCTGGCCCATAGCGCCGGAACGCTTTCTTGGTTGGGCCTGGTTGGCGGCCCAAGCCCGGCATGGCCCTGCCAAAGTATTTATAGCGGCGTCATCTATTCTTGACTTATGCTGCCTCCCGGGAGCTCATTCTTGATTTTTCCTTGGACAGTTCCTCTAGAGTCCGGGTTGATGGGTGGGAAGTCTTAAGCCACTCGGCGGTGACTGAAAAATCCCAGGTAGTAGCGGCGGATTCGAACCCGCATTATCCATCACCCAGGAGAGCATGCAGATGTAGACGAAACAGACTGTGAACACTAGGGCCTGATAAAAATATGTGCGTTATTACCAGCTAAAGAAAACTCAAGGAAATGAGCTCTGTGCAATGAACATGTGCTGCTTAACGACGGAATGAATAAGATTATGGCGAGATGTACGATATTGTGTAATGGATGTGGCAGCAAGGGGAGTGAATTGTGGAGTGGTTTGATCGATAAAGCGTGTAACTCTGAGATGATTTGGCTATGTGGTGTGAATGAATGGGGCTTAGTTTGACAATGAAGAGGGAGTTGACTGGTGAGGGCGGAAGCAAGTACTCGTGAGTGTTTTTTTTTTTTTTTTGAGGGGGGCCTCCTCCCCCTCAAAAGATGATCAGAATTCATTTTCTTATGTCAACTACTGGTGCCAAGAGACTGTCTGCCAAACTCGTTCAGCACCTGAGCCTAAAAGCCTTACAGACATAGGCACCAAGAGGTTGTCTGCCAACCTCATACAGCACCTGAGCCTTAAAGCCTTACATACATAGACACCAAAAGGCTCTCTGTCAACCTTGTACAGCACCTGAGCCTTAAAGCCTTACATACATAGACACCAAAAGGCTCTCTGTCAACCTTGTACAGCACCTGAGCCTTAAAGCCTTACATACATAGACACCAAAAGGCTCTTTGTCAACCTTGTACAGCACCTGAGCCTTAAACCCTTACATACATAGACACCAAAAGGCTCTCTGTCAACCTTGTACAGCACCTGAGCCTTAAAGCCTTACATACATAGACACCAAAAGGCTCTTTGTCAACCTTGTACAGCACCTGGGCATATACTTATAAAGCTAACACTTCGTCTCAGGCTCGTCTTAAGAGCGCAAACCGGCCCTGTGGAGTCCTATATCCTGGGTGTTAATCTGAGACGCGGCGCGAGTAGCTAAAGTTGGTCCCAGGCAGGCATAAGTCCTGGATCTTCGTCTGAGGCAGCGACCTTCAAATGTAAACATTGTCGGGTGTTGCCAGACAGCCAGCGTGCCTCATCAAATCGTTTTACATTCAAACGCTCACTATAGTCTTACAAAACCTTATTTTTATGGATATGATGTACTTCTATTCAATACTTTCACCATTTTAAGGAATCTTACCCATTAATTTTCATATGAGATAACTGATCTCGCCGTTGTTGGCAACTTTAATTTCCCCACTACCCGTGGCGGCTGGAGCCCCAGCTAGGGTGCACACTCACCTCTGAGACGAGACATAAGTCGAACGCCTTCCTTCTTTATAAGTATGGGCCCTGAGCCTTAAAGCCTTACATACATAGACACCAAAAGGCTCTCTGTCAACTTTGTACAGCACCTGAGCCTTAAAGCCTTACATACATAGACACCAAAAGGCTCTCTGTCAACCTCAAACAGCACCTGAGCCATAAAGCCTCACAGACATAGACACCATAAGAACATAAGAACATAAGAACGTAGGAGTTTGCAAGAGGCCGGTAGGCCTGTGCGAGGCAGCTCCTTTGAACCTAAGCTCCCGTGTATCTAACCCCACCTAATATCGCTGTCCATGAATTTATATAATCTATTTTTGAAAGTGACAATTCTATTGGCACTCACCACGTGACTGCTAAGCCTATTCCACGCATCCACCACTCTGATAGTAAACCAATTTTTGCCTTTTTCCCTGCTGAATCTGAATTTACCCAGTTTAAACCCATTACTTCGTGTCCTACCCGGTTCTCTTACCAACAAAACCTTATGAATATCCCCCTTATTAAAGCCCTTCATCCATTTATAAACCTCGATCATGTCTCCACGCACTCTTCGCCTTTCTAAAGAATGCAAGTTTAACTGTTTGAGTCTTTCCTCGTATGGCAAGTTTCTCAACCCCTGAATCATCTTAGTCATCCTCCTCTGCATCGATTCTAACATTTTGATATCGATTCTTAAGTAAGGTGACCAGAACTGAACCGCATAGTCAAGATGAGGTCTAATTAAATATAGTTTAAGTAAGACTTCGGCGCTTCTGTTGCTTACGCTCCTTGAAAATAAATCCCAGTACCCTATTTGCTCGATTTCTAGCTTGAATGCATTGTGCCCTTGGACGGAGATCAGAGCTCACTAAGACCCCTAAATCCCTCTCGCACCCAGACCTGCTTATGAGAGTGTCATTTAAGCAATAGTTATGTGAGGGGTTGTACCTACCAACACTCAGAATACTGAACTTCCACTA
>NC_066561.1:376046-388546 GCF_024679095.1 Eriocheir sinensis
AGAGCATCACCAAGGTCCGCCTAGACCTAGTATCATAAAGTCTGATGAAGCTTAGCAGAAAAAGATGGACCCAGAATCCCTGAAGCCAATTAGACACACTCACAAGGTGTCCACCAGCTGCACTGTACCAGCCAAAGCAGTTGCAGTAACACATATGCATGTGTGTCTGGGATTCCACTAGCCTAATCTAGATACTAGAGGGTAAGCCTGGTAACCAATAGGACCGGTACGCAAAACTCAATGATCGTTTCTCTCTCTCTCTCTCTCTCTCTCTCTCTCTCTCTCTCTCTCTCTCTCTCTCTCTCTCTCTCTCTCTCTCCCGACGCACCGCCGCCGTCGTCGCCACACCGCTGCCGTACGCACGACCAATACGCTGAAATCCTACAATTAGGAAACCTTAACCCTTTCATGCACCACGACGCTTTTCAATGCAAAACGGAATCGTCGACGGCTGAGCTTCTGACGCGAATCGCGCCAAAAAAAAATTAAAAATTCGCCAAAAAAAGTATCTTTCAGAATCACGACAAATGTTTATGTGTCAAAGATCCAAGCTAGGGTTATAAAATAACTAATCGTCAACTCTCTCGTGCTGTTGGATTTGAAGTGATAATTGCCCGTTGCCTCTCAGCAGGCAGACTGTGTACGCGGGCGGTCCTCCATTTAAATTGTGTCCGGAGCCGGGTAAGTCTGAACTACAGTCGTCAGACGAGATTGGTGAAATGCATACTTACTTCCGATGTAACGTGATCGTGCCGTGACACAATAATTTGTTTTATATCCATAGGGACCAGTAACTGTGACTATTAGAAAATATGGCTAAAAACTTACCAAGTGAAGGGATTTTGAGAACCATTTGTACAGTCATATTTGTTATTATTATCAAAACTCTATTTCAGACAAAATTGATTTCTATTTTGACTTCCTTGACCTGGCTGTTGTGCTTTGTTTGCTGCCCTTGACAGAGGTGGGCAAGTGCGGTACTTAGTGCGGTAGTACCACATCAAAATAAAGGATATACCGCAATACCGCAAACTTTCTGAAAATACCGCACTACCGCGGACCGCACTAACAAAATCCTGCGGCATTTTTTGCGGTACTTAGAAAACCATCGAAGACATTTGCAGCACGACATGCTCACAGATATGTCTTTTTTTTACAGTGAATCGGACTCAATCAGTCAATCGGTATCAGTCATCAGCATCAGTGATTCAATCATTCTAACTTTTCGGCTATTGTTCAAAATTAAATACTGAACGAATAACTCAGAATAAATCGGTTCGTCAGTCAACCCAAGGCGGCGCGCCACGACTGCCTCTGACGATGACTGTACATGGCCATGTATAACAGTACAAGCGATTAGCAGTAACATGATCGCCGCTCAGTCTCATGTCCCGTACAAATTTTTCTTTGATGCATAACATAGACCATAATACACACTATATCTGTTTTTTAACTTCATTGTAACTTATCTATTTTATCATTCTCTCTCTCTCTCTCTCTCTCTCTCTCTCTCTCTCTCTCTCTCTCTCTCTCTCTCTCTCTCTCTCTCTCTCTCTCTCTCTCTCTCTCCAATGTAGGCAACATCAATATTGTTTGATAATAATAATAATGATACTACTACTACTACTACTACTCCTACTACTACTAATAATAATAATGATAATAATGATAATAATGATAATAATAATTTATTATTATTATTATTATTATTATTATTATTATTATTATTATTATTACTATCTCCTCGTTGAAATTTCCACGTGGTTTCTTCGCTGAGCCTGAGACGCCAGGGGTTACAGCTTTCCCACGGGAGTCGCTGTTACCAGTTGCAGTTGATGTGTTTTGTCTTAATATGTTGGACAGTTTGAATAATGTTTTACTCTTCCCGTCATGACTTTCCTATATTAGCAATCTTTCGTTTTCGCTCAAACGCTGGAGAATTCCTCCTCTTCCTCCCCTCCTCCCCTTCCCCTTCACTCCACCATATCCCTGGCTAGTGCTACTGCAGCTTGCACCACCCTTCCTTCCTTCCTTCCTTCCTTCCCACCCCCCACTTCCTCCTCTCTCACATGACGCTGATCTCCTCTTCCCCCTTCCCTGTCCCCTCCCTCCTCCCTCGGAAAGTTGCATACCCTTCCCTCCCCCTCCTCCCCTTCCCGTCCTCTACTCCCCGGCCTGTCCCCCCCTTAATCCTCCCTCTCTCCCTTCCCCAGTCCTCCTTTGATTTTTTTGTATCTTACAAGTTAGTCAATGGATAGCCAGGATAGGCACTGAAGTATTTTTTTTACATTGACTAGTGACTACTGCTACCGCGGTACCGCACACCGCGTACCGCACTGGGAAAGAAAAAAAAATGGGACCGCACTACCGCAATCGCACTACTCCGGAAAAAAAGTACCGCACTACTGATTTTTCAGTACCGCGCCCACCTCTGGCCCTTGAGTCAGGAGAGGCTTTCTTCACTCGCACTTAACCTGGCTGTTGTGTTTTATTTGCTGCCCTTGAGTCAGGAGAGGCTTTCTTCACTCGCACTCCTCCACATTCACTACGATGTCCCTATCAACCTCAACTTGGCTGTTGACATAATACGCCAAGCTCCACCCTAGACGCGCCTGGAGTTAAGAGTCCCTGATCAATCCAGAGATGTCATAGTAATACCCTGCTTCTTGCCATTTTTGTAAAATACCTAGACTGTCAGATGATGACTAAGTACTGGTGTTATTTTAAGTCTGTTATCCATTTCAAAAGAGAAAATATAAGCTCATTTCAGTTGCATGAATAGGCTTTCAGAGTGCCTAGAATGCAGGAAATGCATCCTTTTTCCAAAAAAAGAATTGGGGGGGGCATGCCCCCAGACTCCCCTAGCGTGTTACTGCCTCCGGCATTCTCGCCTCAGGTCCACCATCAGCCTAAGTAACCCACCCAAAGTTTACCCAGCCTACGGGCCTGGCCCTAGCATAGCTATGTATGTTGAAAATACCTATACATACCCGACCGACTTATTCATAAATAGCCACAGTGGAAAAATGGTGTTAAAATCATCTGAGGGAACAACACAAGGTGACCCAGTAGCCATGGCTTGTACGCCCTGGGCCTATCAGTCCTCCAAAATGAAATCGCGTACGCAAGAACAAGGGTGAAACAGGTGGCTTAAGCAGATGACCTCTCAGGTGCTGGTAAAATCTCAAAAGGGTGGTGAGACACTGTGAACACCGCCGGCCCTGAGATAGGATACATCCCTAACGCCACCAAGTGTGTCCTTATTGTCAAACCTGGACATTATGACCATGCCGCATAAACATTTAGAGGAAGTGAAGTCATTGTGACAAAGGATGGACAACGACACTTAGGTGTAGTGATCGGGAAAGAGGTATATAAGAAGGAGTACGTGGGAGACAAAGTAGCTGAATGGGTGAAGGAAATAGAAGTTTTGTCTGCCATTGCCAAGACTGAGCCACGCTGCCTATTCAGCGTACACCCACGGCATCCAACATCGGTAGACGTTCAGGATGCTCACCATCCCCGGCATCAGTCCACTCCTCCGATCACTGAGAATGCCGTCAAGAATGTATTCTTGCCAGCGCTGGTGAAACCTCATGCTTTGGGGGAGGAGGAGAGGGATATGCTAGCACTTCCCCTAAGACTGGGCGGAATGGGGATCACCAACCCTGAGAAGCTGGCTGTTAAGGAGAACCAAAACTCTATCAGCCTTATAAGATCCCTCATCAACAGGATCATCGCTCAGGAGGGAAAGGGCAAAATAGACCGAACAGAAATGAGAGAAATCAGAAGAAGAATCTCAAAAGAAAGACACCAGGCCCAAAAGGACGAGCTGGACTGTCTAACACTCCACCTGTCCACAGAAATGGGTAGAAAAATCCACACAGCACAGGAGGCAGGCGCCTCTAACTGGCTCACGTCATTACCAATCAGAGCAAAAGGCTTCAGCCTCAACAAACAAGAATTTGTAGACGCCGTTGCTCTGAGATATGGCTGGCCGATTCAGGGGCTGCCTGATCTCTGTGATGTCACGCACACCATGACATGTAAAAAGGAAGGCTTCGTCTGTATTCGACACGATGAGATGAGGGATCTGACAGCTAGCATGCTTAGGGGGGTATGCCAAGACCTCACTACCGAGCCGGCACTAGCTTCCCCTGGACGGCGAACACCTTCGGTACAGGACGGCCAATACCTAACATGAGGCACGGGTTGATGTAAGTGCCCGCGGATTCTGGGTGCGCGGACAGCGGGCGTTCATGGACATCCGCATATTCGACCCGATGGTTGCCTGTCACCGTGAGCTGCCCCTGGAAGCCGCCCACCAAAGGAACGAGCGGGAGAAGGCAAGGGCATACGGTGAAAGAATCCAACATGTGGATCAGGGCAGCCTCACCCCCCTCGTCTTCACCACATCCGGCGGAATGGAACCCAGGGCCCGATGCTTCTACACACGACTCGCGCAGCTGATCTCAGAAAAGAAGCATCAGCCAAGGAGCCACGTTGTCGCCTGGATGAGGTGTCGCCTCTCGTTCTCCCTGCTCAGGTCGGCCATCCTGTATCTCAGGGGCGCAAGCCACTCTGGACCAAAAGCCACCAACATCTCCTATATGGGCCATGAGGCCACAGTGGTGGAGATTCACATTAGGGTGGGTCGGGAGTGACATGAGTAGGGCAGAAAAGGGGGATCTAGACGCAATAGGTGATAGGGTGTTATGTATAGATTTAGTGCTAAGTAGTATTAGCGATATGGTTGGATGCCACAATCATTAGCGAACAGAGTTGGGCTAATGAGTTCTAAGATATGGAGCCCTCCATTATTATGTGTCGGAAAAATAAACATGGATGGAGGTATCTTTTATGTAGCAGTAGTAATAGTAGTAGTAGTTGTAGTAGTAGTAGTAGTAGTAGTAGTAGTAGTAGTAGTCGTAATAGTAGTAGTAGTAGTAGTTGTATTAGTAGTATTAGTAGTAGTAGTAGTATTTTTTTTTTACGTGTACGCCTGTAGCGCTAGTAGGTTCTCTTGAGGGGCCTGAATGGAAGTCGGCCCCAGCCCGTCATGGCGCAGGCAAGTGTTTATAATGGCGCCATCTTCTCTTGGTTCATGCTGCCCACCGGAACTCCTTCTTGATTCACTTGGACGGTTTCCTCTAGAGTCCAGGTTGATGGGTGGTCTTCAGGACAGAATGTGGGTAGTTTTAAGCCACTCGGCGGTGACTGAAAAATCCGAGGTGGTAGCGTGGGGATTCGAACCCGCGTCGTCCATCACGCAGTGAATGAGGGCCCAGCACGCTACCACTCATCCACCGGCTAATAGTATTAAAGGGAGACGATGGCTGAGTGGTCACCGTGGCACGTAGTCCTATTCTCTACGAAACTACAAAAGTTGGGGCACTGCCACATTTCCTACACATAGTCAGTCATATTTGCTACACAAAAAATGTGTCTCGCAAATCTCCTTCACAAAAGCTGAGTACATAAGAACATAAGAACATAAGAACGCAGGAGTCTGCAAGAGGCCGGTAGGCCTGTACGAGGCAGCTCCTTTGACCCTAAGCTCCCGTGTATCTAACCCCACCTAATATCGCTGTCCATGAATTTATCTAGTCTATTTTTGAATGTGACAATTGTATTGGCACTCACCACATGACTGCTAAGCCTATTCCACTCATCCACCACCCTATTAGTAAACCAATTTTTGCCTATGTCCCTGTTGAATCTGAATTTATCCAGTTTAAACCCGTTACTTCGTGTCCTACCCGGTTCTCTTACCAACAAAACCTTATGAATGTCTCCCTTATTAAAGCCCTTCATCCATTTATAAACCTCGATCATGTCTCCACGCACCCTTCGCCTTTCTAGAGAATGCAAGTTTAACTGTTTGAGTCTTTCCTCGTATGGCAAGTTTCTCAACCCCTGAATCATCTTAGTCATCCTCCTCTGCACCGATTCTAACATTTTGATATCCATTCTATAGTAGGGTGACCAGAACTGAACCGCATAGTCAAGATGAGGTCTAACTAATGCTAAATATAGTTTGAGGAAGACTTCTGGGCTTCTGTTGCTTACGCTCCTTGAAATAAATCACAGTACCCTATTAGCTCGATTTCTAGCTTGAATGCATTGTGCCCTTGGACGGAGATCAGAGCTCACTAAGACCACTAAATCCCTCTCGCACCCAGACCTACTTATGAGAGTGTCATTTAAGCAATAGTTATGTGAGGGGTTTTTCCTACCTACACTCAGAATACTGCACTTCCCTACATTGAACTCCATCTGCCATTTATCCGCCCAGTCATATAATCTGTTGAGTTCACCTTGGAGAATACTAGCGTCCTGATCCGACTCAATTACTCTACCGATCTTGGTATCATCTGCAAATTTACTAACATCACTACTAATTCCTGTGTCTAAGTCATTGATATAAATAATAAACAAAAGTGGACCTAATACCGAACCTTGTGGGACCCCACTCGTAACACATCCCCAGTCAGATCTTTTACCATTGATTTGCACTCTTTGCTTCCTATTGCTAAGCCACGCCTTGACCCAGTTCAAAACTTTACCCTCTACTCCGTGAGCCTGTAATTTAAGCAACAGTCGTTGGTGAGGAACTTTGTCAAACGCTTTACTAAAATCAAGATAGATTACATCATAATTTTCATCTCTGTCAACCGCCTCAAATACTTTATTGTAGAAGGACAAGAGATTGGTGAGGCATGACCTACCTTTTGTGAACCCATGCTGCGAGTCGTGAATTAAGCTATGTTTCTCTAAATGCTCCCGAATGTTCCTGGCTATTATGGACTCCAGCATCTTCCCTATAACCGATGTTAAGCTAATTGGGCGATAGTTTGAAGCAACTGACCTGTCCCCCTTTTTAAAAATCGGCGTCACATTAGCTACTTTCCATAGGCTCGGCACATAGCCAGTATTTACCGACATCTTAAAGATGTCGGTTGGTAAATCTCTGATTATATCACCTAGCTCCTTTAATACCCTCGGAAATATCCCGTCAGGACCTGGCGACTTGTTCTTCTTAAGCTTATCTATCTCATCCTGAACTACTTGCCTGGTAATGATTATATCCCTCAATTTATCGCCATCCCCGCCCTCGTACACCTGAACTCTTTCCGGTATAGTCGTTCGATCCTCCTGTGTGAATACTGAAAGGAAGTAGTCCCAGCACCCAGCACATCTCCTACACACAACGGTGCCTCCGGCGTACAGTTATGCTGTCATGTCTCCTACAGTTCGGGGATCCTGTGTTATGTATAAAAGTGAATATATTATGTATAAAAGAGAATATACCTAAAATTAATTGGGTTTGCAACCCATGCCTCTATAAAGCATCTCTGGCTACCAAAATTGTGGAGAAATTGGATGAATTCAAGCAAGAATTATCTAAGGAAATATCAAGGGTAAAGGAAGAAGTTGAGTTGAATTCAAGCAAGAATTATCTAAGGAAATATCAAGGGTAAGGGAAGAAGTTGAGTCACAGGCCGTGAGTGTGAGAAAAGAGCTTGGGGAGGTTGCAGAGGTGTTGCAGCTCGCCGAATATGCAGTCAGCGGGTGCAAGCTGGGCTGAGGTCACCAAACGCAGGAGGAAAGTCAAGAAAAATATACTTGTTGTTAAGGCCTCTGAGCAAGATAAAAAGGCTACTGAGTTAAAAAGTGAAGTTTCCCAGGCATTACAAGGCATTCAGATTACTGATTCAAGATTCACTAATGGAAGTAATATAATGAACCTTGATAATGAGAACATGATGGATGAAGCAGCTAAAAAATTGGAGTCTGTTGAGCAAATTAGTACCAAGAGTGTTGGAAAGATGAAACCAAAGATATGTAACGTGCATAAAGAGGAGACCAAGGAAAAAATAAAGGAGACCATCTTAGACCGCAATGAGTTCTTACACGCAATTGAGGGTGTTGAGAATAAAATTGAGCTGATTTTTAGTAAGCCTGCAGCTGGCAGTGCAATGCATTACATATTGAGGTGTGACCCAACTGTGAGAGAGTTGATTCACAATAATCATAACAAGTTATAATTAGAATAGGGAATATACCCAGTGAGAGACAGATACCATGCAATTATATGTTATCATTGTTAGAGATATGGCCATCTTGAGGCCAACTGCACTGCTAAGAGAAATGGGGAAGCCCCAAAATGTTTCAAATGCTCTGTTAATCATAAATCCAAGGAGTGCTCCATGGCTGAGAAGAAATGCATATATTGTTTGAGGTACAAGAAGCCTGAAATCAACCACTCCTACGCCCCACGGTCGCTGAGGAGAGTCACGTCAGGGAACATGTGCTGCCAGACTTGCTATGCTCAGCCAAAATCGTTCCCGTGTAATAGGGGAGACAGGGTCTGGTTGTTACACGGTAAGTTGTTACAAGGCCGTTATTTCAAGCTTCCTGATGTAGCGCGGGACTCTACCGTTTAAAAGCCTACTCCATGCCATCATAACTGCCACTGAGTGTTGCACTGACGGACCTTCGCCTTCAAAGGTATGGCTTAAAAAACGATTTTTAACTCGAAAAGTTTTTTTTGTAGCAATAGTAAATACTTAATTGATCAAACACGCATGATATCACTGAAGTTGTTTGTGGCTCATTAGGATGTATTGGAAGTGTTCTTCGATACGTGAAGTTATGCCGTGGATATCACACATTGTCAGTGCTGGGCGCGTGGTTATACACGAAAATGTATGGATGGGGCTAATTGTTACAGTGTATGAACTTACCCCAGGCTTATAACAACTTCCAGGTGAAGAATGGGTAGAGTGTATGATCTGTAAATACTGGGCACACTCTGACTGCACCGACGGACGCCAGAATATCTGAGTGATCTGTGCAACCAGAAACTGATTCCGACTGATGATTAATTAACCAAGAAAATCAGCTGTCAAGGACTAGGAATATTAAATCATGCCAATAGACCACTTGCTGTGTTTCAGAGTTTCCAGAACTTGTTTAAACATACTTTTGAGTTGTAAGTGCCACCAGGCATATTCATATAAAGGTTTCGTTTAATGTAATTGTAAGATAAAATCAGCTGTAAGAAATTACCCCAAAGGGTGTCACAACTAACCCCTTGCCCGGGGTAAATTGTTACAGCTGACACCACCTCATTAATTAGAGCTGTACTACTTAACGTAGCATTGTTTTGTTCTTTTGCCAGTTATTTCAATAAATGGAGACATTTTCCTAACTAGACTAGCAAACAAACTTCATTTCAGTAAATCATTGTATGTGCTGAGGCACAAAAAAACTAAACAAAAATTGTAACAACTAGACCCGGTCTCCCCTGCTCGCTTAACAGAAAGACATAAAACACGTGAATAGCAAGGCGGAGAGCCCGCCGCCTATCATCTCATACTTCCTTCCCACACTTCCTTCTTGCCTTACTGTATCCACTTCCTCTTTCACCCCCGTATCTCCCCCTAAAAAGTAGAAGTGAGATTAGTAGTAGACCAGTAGACCAGTAGACCAGTAGACCAGTAGACTCTGCCTGGTCAAACTCTTTCGCCTCTGCCTGTCAACATCTACCTTTCCTTCTTGCTGGAAGTATGCCTTCATACAGCCTGTACCTAAGAAGGGTGACCGCTCCAATCCCTCAAACTACCGTCCTATTGCTTTACTTTCTTGTCTATCTAAAGCTTTTGAATCAATCCTTAACCGGAAGATTCAAAAGCACCTTTCCACTTCTGACCTTCTATCTGATCGCCAGTATGGGTTCCGCAAGGGGCGTTCTACTGGTGATCTCCTAGCCTTCTTAACTGACTCTTGGTCATCCTCTCTTAGCCGTTTCGGTGAAACTTTTGCTATTGCGCTGGACATATCAAAAGCTTTTGATAGGGTCTGGCACAAATCTTTGCTTTCTAAACTACCCTCCTACGGTTTCTATCCTTCTCTCTGTACCTTTATCTCCAGTTTCCTTTTTGACCGTTCTATTTCTGCCGTGGTAGACGGTCACTGTTCTTCCCCTAAATCTATTAACAGTGGTGTCCCACAGGGTTCTGTCCTATCTCCCACTCTTTTTCTGTTGTTCATTGATGATCTTCTTTCCAAAACGAACTGTCCTATCCATTCCTACGCCGATGATTCCACTCTGCATTATTCAACTTCTTTTAATAGAAGACCCACCCTTCAGGAACTTAACGACTCAAGGCTGGAGGCTGCAGAACGCTTAGCCTCAGACCTTACTATTATTTCCGATTGGGGCAAGAAGAACCTGGTGTCCTTCAACGCCTCAAAAACACAGTTTCTCCACCTATCCACTCGACACAATCTTCCAAACAACTATCCCCTATTCTTTGACAACACCCAGCTATCACTTTCCTCAACACTAAACATCCTTGGTCTATCCTTAACTCAAAATCTCAACTGGAAACTTCATATCTCATCTCTTACTAAATCAGCTTCCTCGAGGCTGGGCGTTCTGTACCGTCTCCGCCAGTTCTTCTCCCCTGCACAGTTGCTGTCCATATACAGGGGCCTTGTCCGCCCTCGTATGGAGTATGCATCTCATGTGTGGGGGGGCTCCACTCACACAGCTCTTCTGGACAGAGTGGAGGCAAAGGCTCTTCGTCTCATCAGCTCTCCTCCTCATACTGATAGTCTTCTACCTCTTAAATTCCGCCGCAATGTTGCCTCTCTTTCTATCTTCTATTGATATTTCCACGCTGACTGCTCTTCTGAACTTGCTAACTGCATGCCTCCCCTCCCACGGCCCCTTGCACTCGACTTTCTACTCATGCTCATCCCTATACTGTCCAAACCCCTTATGCAAGAGTTAACCAGCATCTTCACTCTTTCATCCCTCACGCTGGTAAACTCTGGAACAATCTTCCTTCATCTGTATTTCCTCTTGCCTACGACTTGAACTCTTTCAAGAGGAGGGTATCAGGACACCTCTCCTCCCGAAACTGACCTATCTTTCGGCCACCTCTTTGGATTCTTTTTAGGAGCAGCAGTAGCAGGCTTTTTTTATTAATGTTTACTTTTGTGCCCTAGCTGTCTCCTTTGCTGTAAAAAAAAAAAAAAAAAGTAGTTACCGTATAATAGTAGTAGCAGTAGCATCAGTAATAATAGTGATAATACTAGTAGTGGGAGGAGGAGGAGAAATATTGATATTGGTAGTAAAAAAAATAGTAGTAGCAACAGTAGTCGTGGTAAAAGTAGTTGTATTTTTAGTCGTAACAGTGGTAATATTATTGATAGGCTGAGGAGGAGGAGCAAACATAGCATAGTAATGGTAGTAGTAGCTTCCTCTAATTCTTCCCGTGACTTCTGGCATCTAGCCAAAAATATCTCCTCCAATTTCACTTCTTCTTCTTTCCCTCCTCTCCTTAACCCGGACGGCAGCACTGCCGTCTCATCTATCTCTAAGGCTGAACTCTTCGCTCAAACTTTCTGTAAGAACTCCACCCTGGACGATTCTGGGCATATTCCTCCTATTCATCCCCCCTCTGATTTCTTTATGCCTATTATTTATTAAGATTCTTCCTAATGATGTTTACTATGCCCTCTCTGGCCTCAACTCTCAGAAGGCTTATGGACCTGATGGAGTGCCTCCTATTGTCCTTAAAAACTGTGCTTCCGTGCTGACACCCTGCCTGGTCAAACTCTTTCGTCTCTGCCTATCAACATCTACCTTTCCTTCCTACTGGAAGTATGCCTTCGTACAGCCTATGCCTAAGAAGGGTGACCGTTCCAATCTCTCAAACTACCGCCCTATAGCTTTACTTTCCTGTCTATCTAAAGCTTTTGAATCAATCCTTAACCGGAAGATTCAAAAGCACCTTTCCACTTCTAACCTTCTATCTGATCGCCAATATGAGTTCCGCAAGGGGCGTTCTACTGGCGACCTTCTTGCTCGCTTAACTGACTCTTGGTCATCCTCTCTTAACCGTTTCGGTGAAACTTTCTCTGTTGCGCTAGACATATCGAATCCCTTCGATAGAGTCTGGCACAAGTCTTTGCTTTCGAAACTGCCCTTTTTCGGATTATATCCCTCTCTTTGTTCCTTTATCTGCAGTTTCCTTTCCGGCTGTTCTATCTCTGCGGTGGTAGATGGCCACTGTTCTTCCCCTAAACCTATCAACAGTGGTGTTCCACAGGGCTCTGTCCGATCACCCACTCTCTTCCTGTTATTCATCAATGATCTTCTTTCCATAACAAACTGTCCTGTCCAGTCATACGCCGACGACTCCACTCTGCATTATTCAACTTCTTTCAATAGAAGACCATCACAACAGGTAGTACATGACTCCAGACAGGAGGCTGCAGAACGCTTAATTAACCTCAGACTTTGCTATCATTTCCGATTGGGGTAAAAGGAACCTTGTGTCCTTCAATACTTCAAAAACTCAATTTCTCCACCTATCAACTCGACACAATCTTCCAAATACCTATCCCCTGTTCTTTGACAACACACAGCTGCCACCCTCTTCAACACTAAACATCCTCGGTCTATCCTTAACTCAAAATCTTAA
>NC_066561.1:393546-458546 GCF_024679095.1 Eriocheir sinensis
TAACAAACACCATAGTCAGGACACACTCGAACGAACAATGGCCTTTTGAATCCCTATAATCCATCTTATTTGAGGGACATAAAAAGATATCTGTCTCTTTAAGTGCATATAAGAAGTATTTTTATTAATGAGTGTAAAACGCATTTGATATTTAAAACGCCTAGCCCCACACCAATATTTAATATAACTTTATATACCACTGATGTGATTTATATGCAGTAAATCAATTGACTTGGCTTTTCGCAGCACTTACAGGGCCAGCTATCTTTACTTGTGCCTAAAAAGTGATAAATAACAGGTATTTAAGAGGCCATTGTTCGTCCCAGTATGATCTGAAGACAAGCGTGTCTTGCGGGTGCTTCTGTGGCGTGTTCAGGGGCGGATCCAGAAAATCAATTTGGGGGGGGCCCGATGGTAAAATTTCATGTTAGCGACAGCCTCAAAACAGTGAAGACCAATTGATAGTGATGGCGGTTCTTTGCTTAAAATCCGCAGCTCCCGAGCAATCAACGTATATGTGACAAATGACGTTTTCTTGTGTGTGTGTGTGTGTGTGTGTGTGTGTGTGTATATATATATATATATATATATATATATATATATATATATATATATATATATATATATATATATATATATATATATATATATATATATATATATATATATATATATATATATATATATATATATATATATATATATATATATATATATATATATATATATATATATATATATATATAAAGTGCAATCAATATTTAAGCTGGCAAGCAATAACAAGAAACAATTCAAATTGTACATCCGACCAGTGAAAGGCAGATCTGAACAGGTAGAAATCATCACCATATGACTTTCGAAAATAACTAAACGTTTATCTCGATATGTAAGCAGCAAGGGTGATCATAATACAGGTCATATATAAATTACAAACCTAATCTTTACAAAAAAAGAGTTAATATGTAAAATTAGACACAGCTGGAGATAAAAAGGAATTCATATAGGGCTTCTTTTACATGGGACTGAGGTAACACATTTGCAAAGATTGGCTGATCTAAAGAAATGTATTTACAAATTCCCAAGTATTCAACAAGTGCCTCACTAAGCAAAGAGTAGTCAGCGTTTTTTTTTTACCGAATTTGCTTATCACTCGCTCGACTGAAATGGGGATATCATAGTGGACACAGAGGAGGGCAAGTCCGTTCAGGCGCTCTTGGACGACGGTACTCCTCATATAGGTTTTCAGCCTTTTCAATGCTGAGAAAGACCTCTCAGCTTACGCGTTGGAGACTGGAAGCGTCAACAGAGTTTTCAAGAGAATGGCGAGATTGGGGAACATGCTGGTGCTGGCGTGTGCCTGAGCTTCTTTGATAGTTTGGAAGACCGGAACAGATAATGCCCAGCGCCTTCACGAGTGTTAGGGATTCGATGTCGAGCTCGTAGAGCTTCGCCACTTGAAGCACAGCCGCAACATCCGTTTCGGGGCCTTTGAGGAGTTGCTTGAGCTGAAGTGCGACAGGCACTGTGTCGTCGCCGAACCGACTCTTCAACTCAGCCAAGACGTGGTCCACGAACGGAATGCACACCGCCCGGCGGTAGTTGGTACTCCTCAGCATTCTCGCACGGAACATTTGATCGCTGGGTCTGTCGTCCACAGAGTCGTGGCACAGGGATGGTGTCATGCGATGACCCCACCCCGACCAAAAGCTCTTCCGCTTTCATGAACACGTCGTGGAAATGATTCTCCGCATCTGCTCTGAATTTGGCAAAAATGGTCTCGATGCCACGAATCGTGGCATAGGCTGACACCAGGTCGCCATCTTTTCTCTGAAGAGTTCGCCTCGGCTCGAGAGTATGCGCCAATATACACTCCACTACAACCAGTCCAACGAGAAAGCGGGGAACACGTATGGCGATGAGGAGCCCAGAGGTGGCGTCAAGTTTTTCCTCGAGAAAAACAGCGATGACAGGCAGAAATTCAACGAAAACCAGCACTGCGTCTTGCCTCTCAATCCACCTGGTGGGGCAGAGGGGAACAAGCTTTTCGCGCGTGGCCGAGGCAAGCTTGATAACCTCTGTGAAGCGGAGAGAGCGCATATTCGAAGAATGAACGAAGTTGTACACCTCGGTCAGTGTTTGAAGGGCGATCTTCACTTCCTTGACGTCACACGCCTTCGTCAGTGCTAGATTCTGCCGGTGGTTAAAGCAGTGGATTGGCTTGGCTAGGGTGTACTTCTTCATGAGTACTGCGGTACACCTTTGAATTCTCCCATCATGGTACTTGCTCCATCGAAACCAAGTCCCTGCACTTGGCCATGTCCAATCCGAGATCTTCAACGGTGCGCAAAACGAGCCAGGCTAAACCTTTACCGGTGAGGTCTTGAGCGTGCACAAGGGCAAGGAAGTCTTCCCTTATTTCCTCTTCGAAGTGCCGAATGATGATAGTGGCCTGCACTAAAATCCATTTTCTGCTTGCATGTGAGGAATGAGGTCACAAAGATTTTTCCTAGGCCTTCACATCTTGCTTTATAATATTCAATATACGATTCCGTAACTTAAATACTGAAAATAAATAGAGAAAATCCTGAGGTTTCCAGAAATGCAACGGAAAGGTACCAGTTTTCGTTTTGACTCTCAGAAAGTGGACATTTTAGCAGATGGGGGGGAGTTGGGAGCGTCCGACATCCCCGGGCCCCCACCCCACTGGGTACGGCGTACTACGGCCCTGTACGAGTATATAGCGGGGCCCTGGGCACGTGACCGTTGTGCCCTGGCCCTGCAGGAAAGTGAAAAACTACATCAGACACCGACAAAATTCACATCTTGCCTGAGCATCCCGTCCACCTCCGCATAGTAAGGCCCAAGGAACCTATAGAGGAGGATTTTTTTTAAAGTTTGGAGGACAGCGTCTAGAGCTATCTCGCGGCGGCCGGCTTCGCTCCCCAGCTCTCTAGCTTTTTAGGGGTGTCTTAAATATATTTTATGTTTTCTCAATTTATGTGTATTTCAAATATTTTAGTGATCCCTAAATTTTTTTTGAGGGGCCCGAATCATCTGGCTCCCCACCCCCGTATCCGCGCCTGCATGTGCCTACAGCCGACGACACACTCCGTATTATAGTTGCTGCACATTATAAGCCAGTCAGTTCTGTACCCACTATCCGCATACACTCGAGATCTTCTGGGGGGCGGAGATTTTTTGGGGGGCCCCCCCCCCTGTATCCGCCCCTGGGCGTGTTAGTGATGCAAACCGGAATACTTCCTATTATGTAAGAAGGCGCGCGGGTTGTGTGTATATACAAACATTTGATTAAATATACTAGTGAAGAAACATTTCCAATATTTGTCACAACGGTAGTGTGAGGGATTGGAACGGCCAGCCTGCTAGGCCATACAGCCACCCTTCAGTACACTGATATCAAGTAATTTTACATCATCATTGACATTTTATAAATCGTTATTTCTATTGTTGTTATAAGTACTATTCTTTTCATTATTATTGTTATTATTATTATTATTATTATTATTATTATTATTATTATTATTATTATTATTATTATTATTATTATTATTATTATTATTATTATTATTATTATTATTATTATTATTATTATTATTAATATTATTATTATTATTATTATTATTATTATTATTATTATTATTATTATTATTATTATTATTATTATTATCATTATTATAATTAATGATAATAATAATATTGTCAATTAATAGTAATAATATTAATATTATAATATTATTATTATTATTATTATTATTATTATTATTATTATTATTATTATTATTATTTATTAATAATAATAATAATAATAATAATAATAATAATAATAATAATAATAATAATAATGCCGTCATTGTCATCATCATATCAAGTTTTATATTATTATTTTATTATTGTTATTATTATTATTATTATTATTATGATTATTATTATTATTATTATTATTATTATTATTATTATCATTAGTGTCATTATTATTTTTATTATTATTATTATCATTATTATTATTATTATTATTATTATTATTATTATTATTATTAGTAGTAGTAGTAGTAGTAGTAGTAGTAGTAGTAGTAGTGTTACAGTCATTATCATTATTACCTTTGGTGATGGTATTACCATTATCATTGATGTCATCGTCATAGCTATTAATAATACTATCATTATTCATCGCAAGGACCATATGTTTGACAGTTGTAATAGTCTTTACACCACACGATAATCCTGCGCTGGACAGGATGAGCGAAAGTGACAATATCTACACGACAGTTACCGTGTAGATGCGATGAGTAGGTAGTGAATACGACGAAGGACAATGCCTTCAGTGTGAACAGTAACGGACCTCCCTCTGTTGCACTCCTGGCAGTACCGAGTAGGCAACGTGTGCCGCCTGTGACGGAAGGGACGGAGGGCTGAGGTGGGTGGTCCAGCTGGGTTCATAACGGGTGAAATAAACATAATTACAAGGGGACGTAATGCCTAAGTTTGTTGCTATAGTCGGTTCCACGAGACCTGGGAAGTTTAATCCTTCATGGATGGATTCGCGTACATGGTATCATTGCTTGGGTGGCGGCACTGCTGGCTCACTGGCCAATTCTAAACTTGTTCTGACGCGGATAAAATTGACTTTGTATTCCAGCCAAAACCCTTTTTGAGTTGTAAGGTAACAGATTGCACCGAAAAAAAACTAACTCAATGATATTTTTATTGATAAATATGTGCCTTTTGAACTATTATAAATAAGTCTGAAACGACATTCATAACAAAATTAGGGCGGAAGTGCACGTAAACGGACGATGTCCATCGACGGAAGCTTCTGTTAATTAAGGCTAGACATTTTTCCGCTATTTTTCCAACTACTACAAAGTGCAAGGCTACAGTTTACACGATGTCTTTCGTTAATTAACTTCGTTTTTGTAAGACTTTCTGGTGTATCTTTAGTCCTGGCTCAGTCATAATGTTTAGTTATTCTACGTAGTCGTAACGTAAGCACTGGCCTAAGGCAATAGCTTCTCATTAATCCCGAAATGTATTTCCATTATTTGGAGATAACAAACCAATAAATAGACATAAGAAAGAGCAACTGTAAGAATAACTACATTTAAATATCAACAGTGTTGATTTTAGGAGGCAGTAGAGAGCGAGAAATGGTTGGCCAAGTCACGGCAAACATAATTTGCCGCATGTTGGATCTAGTTAACAACAGCCAATGAGACCGTCACCCAAGCAATGATACCAAGTCCGCGAATCCATCCTTGAACGATTAGGCCCGCCAGGTCTCGAGGAACCGACTATAGTACTTACTTTGCCAGAGATGACTACGTACATCAAGGGATGGACCTGGCGTGGGTAGAGGAGCGTTGGTGCGCGCATAAAAGTATTCAGAGCCAACTCCACCACGCTGACACACTAACATTATTGAACAATCGAGAGGTAAACTTAAAGTCATCAGAGGCCGGACTCGGCAACAGTACCAATCAACCTTCAGTATCTCATACTTACTAGACCAGGTCTCGAGGATCTGTATTAACCAACTCTCCAATACTAGTCAGTAAGTGCTACAATAAATGAAGCAGCCCAAAGGCAAAACAAATGAAAAAAAAGCCCGCTAAGAACTGTTCCTGTAAATATAGAATAATCGCCAAAAGAGAGGTCAATCTCGGATGGAGAGGTGTCTTGATACTCCCCTCTTAAAAGAGGTCAAGTCGTAGGCAGGAGGAAATACAGGCAAAGGAAGGCTGTTCCAAAGTATACCAGTGAAAGCGATGAAAGAATGAAGATGCTGGTTAACTCTTGCCAAAAGGATTTGGATACTATAGGGATGAGCTAGAGTAGAAGTTCGTTGGGTACAGCTGGGCCGCGGGAGGGGGGGGGGGGGAGGCATACAGTTAGGAAGTTTAGAAGTTCAGTTAGCACGGAAATATCGATACAAGATAGGAAGATACGCAACACTGCAGCGGAATTAAGAGACAAAAGACTGTCAGTAGAAGGAGGGGAGTTAGTGAGACGAAAAGCCTTGATTTTACTCTTTAAAAAAGGCTCTGTATGTGGAGTCCCTCCTCAAACATGAGGTGGATACTTCATTAGAGGGCGGAACAAGGGCGTTGTTGCGTTGTATATGGACAGCATTTTTGAGGGGCAAGAATAACTGATGGAGATGATGCAGAACGCCCAACATTGAGAAAGCTGAGTTAGTAAGAGAAGAGATATGAGACTTCCACTTAAGATTTTGATTAAATGACAGACTGAGGATGTTTAGTGAAGAAAAAAGTACAAGTTGAATGTTCCTGAAGAATATGTGATTTTGGAAGATTGTGTCGAGTTGACAAATGGAGAAATTAAGATATTCAGGCATTGAGGACACCACGTTCCTTCTGTCTGAGATTAAAGCTTCTGCAGAGTCTTGCATAGTCTTGTAATTTATGTTGGGAGAATTTTCTGTCGAAAGATATTGTGTAATGCAGGAAACTGGAAATAAAAGTACAGAGAGGGGGATAGATTAGAGGATTAGAGGATAGATTAGAGGATAGTTTAGAGAGCAAATGTTTGTCCCAAACTCTACCAAAAACTTTCGAGATGTGTAAGGCAACAGCAAAAGTTTCACCGAAAGGGCTAAAAGAGGATGACCAGAAGTTAGTTGAGAATGCAAGGAAATCACCAGTAGATCGTCCCTTGCCTAATCCGTACTGGCGATCAGAAAGAACGTCAGGAGTTTATATTTACTAAAGAATCTTCCACTTAAGGACCAGTCCAAGAGTTATATAGAGACAGGAAAGTAAATCAATAGGACGGTAGCTCTAACGATAAAAATGGTCTCCCCTCCTATGCACGAGCTGTATGCAGGCGTACTAGAAGCAGGAAGGGAAGGTAGATATTGAAAGGCAGAGACGAAATAGTTCGACCAGCCAGGGTGTTAGCACGGAAGCACCGTTTTTAAAGACAATGGGAGGCACTCCATTAGGACAATAAGCCTTCTGAGGAATGAGACCAGATAGAGCATAGAAAATATCCTTGTTAGGAATTTAAATAACAGGCATACTGGAGTCAGAGGGGGGATGAGTAGAAGGATAAGACCCTGAATATTTCAAAACGGAATTAAAAAAAAAAAGGTCCAAGCGAAGAGTTCACCCTTAGAAACAGACGTGACAGCTGTGCTGCCAGCAGAACTAAGGAGAGGTGGGAAATGAGAAAAAATAAAACTGTTAAAGATATTTTTGGCTAGATGCCAATGGAAGAATTAGAGATTGCATGGTGTTGGCATTTTCAGTTGATGAAAGAGTTATGGTGAGTCGAAGAATAGATTTTGCACGATTCCGGGCACAAATGTAAAGATCATGATTAGCAGGAGAGCAAAAACTCAGGTACCTTTTGGTGAGCTGCCTCTCAATCTTGATTGCACGAGAACAAGCGTGATTCAAGCAAGGTATGAAATGTGAGCCTCCATTCCAAAGAGAAGCACCTCAGTAATGCGCTGGACATACACAGAAGGGTCTGTGTCCTGGAAGCAGGAACAATTCCACAGGAAAATGGGAAAGTACATCCTCAGGTCACCCCATCGAACTGAAGTGAAATGCCAGAAGCACCGCCTCATCGGTGTCTTGAGATTGTACAGGAGCGATAGGACAGAATGTGGCAATTTGGTTGTGATATGAGGAGCTCAACCAGGAATTGATAGCTGAAGCTGAAGGATTATAGATTATGAAGAATTCTAGAATGTTGGGTGTATGTACAAGGCGGTTGGGGATGAGTGCAGTATGTTGATCAAAAAGTTCAAGATCATTTAGAAGAGCAAAGTTGTAGGTTTGTTCACCAGGCTGATCAGTAACAGAGGATGATAGCCAAAGCTGATGGTGAACATTGAAATGTCATAAGATCTAGATTTCAGCGAAATGAAGGTGAGCCAAGATGGGCTCCACCTTAGAATTCAAGTGGTAAAATATTTTGCTTTAGTTGTTATATAAGTTATATGAGATATTGACATCACTGACGAATACAGTAATAGAATGACTATTAAGTCTTAGTCAGAGTCTTAGTCAACGATCGAGATTGTTAGAACAAGACCAAGTGATGTCATTTCGTACGTAGACCCAACATCTAGGTACAGAATGAAATTTAAGAGAGAGGTTGTGGGAGTACTAATCATAGTTTTGATAACCGTTTCTGTCAGGAAATACTCTTTTGAGATTGCGTCAACTACTTGTGGCAATTGGTTACCATTTTTCAGAAATAGGTTAATATTATCGTAACAAAAGATTGCTGTCCCTAACGGTGAAAGAAAACTATTATAGCAAGTGATGGGGCGAGCTCAGCTGGAAAGGACAGACCAGGAACAGGCGGAGGTGACCCCACTAAAGCACCAAAGGTGCCGAAGTTTACAAGTCTCAGTGACTGGAAGTAAGGATTCATGAATATGTTTATTCATGCTGCCGAGGAATAATTCAGCACAGTACGCCAGGTCACGAATGAAACTGTTGTTATCCAGTGGGCTGAGGCGGCAGGAAGATTTGAGTATTTTTGCTTAAGGAGCGGCGCGAAACATTTGTGAAAAGAAATTACATGTTTACAAATCTTGCAACAAGACTGATAAGAAAACTGAGGACGAGTCTTGCAGGTGTATGGAGAGACGAGATGCATGCTGAGAATTGCGCACAGCTTATAAGAGAAAATTGAATCATGAATAGTGGTGCTGGAAGGGTAGTGAGAGCTGTGTGTCACCAACGCCTCCCCATCCACCGCGTCCCTCAAGCTCCGTAGAATACCATCTCGGTCACCCAGCAGCAGGGGAAGGTCAATTCAGGTGGCAGGCACTGTAGCAGCCTCGTCACTCAGGTTTGAAGCAAGATGTACGGCAACTTCATCAACACTGTGCACTTGTTCCCACGGCTACGTCAACCAGCCGACCAGCACCCACCATCTGTGTCTCGCCGGCCCAAGAGCTTAGCACCTCATTAACAAGTATGGGCACCTGAGTGACCTCCCATAAACTTCCCACCTACACCACCGTAAACTGTCACCTGTACCTGTACTGTACTTGAAGATTTACACGTGACCTGACCCACCGTCATCTGAAGAGACCACCCCTTCCCCCCTCCCGGCACCACTACACTGTACTCCCCCAGCCCCCACCTTCCTCACCCCAAGCTCCATCGCCCCAACCCTCCTACAGACATATCAAACCCCCGTTACCCCACATCCCCTTCTCTTTGTACTTGTTATCGTCAGCGAAGTTAAACTGTTTATATAATAAATAAACTTTCAGCCTGACGGCCGCCGTAACTGAATAAACCGATTATTATTACACACACACACACACACACACACACACACACACACACACACACACACACACACACACACCTCCGTGGTGAATGTAGTGGCAACCATATCCAGTAACAACGCTGCGGGATTAAACTCGAATCTCAGCCTGGGCTGTCGGCCCAGAGCGCACCCATCCGTCACACTTTCTTTAGGGCTGGTCGATGAATGGTGCCTGCGGAGACCTGGGGAAGGTAATCCACAATAACGCGGACGTTGCCCTCATCCTGTGTGCCGAATTAATGAGTTTCACCCCCACAGGGTAAAGGGACAATGGCATGATGAGCATCAAGTCCACACGCAACTTTGAAACGAGGCCCCAACTTTACCTCACCTTAAATTTTCGGTAAAGACTCTGTTGCCGTTTTCGTTCAGATGTTGGTGGCAGGGAATACCACTACTTGTAGATGTTTTAGATAACAGTAAAAGTAGCGTATATGTATAGTGTAGTACTGAAGAAGATAATGTTATGCTGAGCAATGCCAGTTATGTTTAGGATAAAAGAGAATTGGGTAACGTAAATTTTCTTTTATCTAGCCTCTGTGGCACACTCTGAAATGTACACTAAATAAATGCCTGCTCAAGCACCACGCGTACCCTTGTGTGGCTGCCGTTGAACGCACGCTGAGCAGCAGCCGGTGTGGCGAGCCGGTATTTCACGGGAACGATATTGGTTAGGCAGGCCCCGTCCGTAAGCAAAATGCCAACAGATAGGGCTCTGCTCATGGACCATAAGGGGTACTAGCGCAGACAGGCTGGAGTTATTTTCCGCTTCTCAGGCAGCCCGCTCACGTTAGTCCGGGCGCCTCACTTCATCCTGATTCGCCGGCTGGTCGTCATGCTCCTTCCACCTCAATGTGGTCATCCGCGTCAAACACACACTCTCTCTCTCTCTCTCTCTCTCTCTCTCTCTCTCTCTCTCGGAAACGGCATGTGGAGAAGAACCGCAGAGTGACAGCTCATACAAGGAGAGGAAACGCAAATAACTGTTACACGCCAACACTCAAGTTCAAGGTCAAGCAACTCGCCACTTTAAGATCCCTCACCACCACGACCACCAAACTAATCGTTTCATTCAAAAGTATGGTTGAAATGCATGGCGGTCAAATATGCAGGACACTTTAGAGTGAAATTGCCACCCCTTTTTTTTTTTTTTTACAGCTAAAGAGATAGTTCAAGGGCGTAAAGTAAAAAAAAAAAAAAAACGCTACTCACTGCTCATGAATAGAGGTCAAAGGAGTTTCCCAAAAGAGAGGTCAATTTCGGGAGACGTCCTGATACCCTCCTCTTGAAAAAGTTCAAGTCGTAGGCAGGAGGAAATACAGATGAAGAAAGATTGTTCCAGAGTTTACCAGCGTGAGGGATGAAAGAGTGAAGATGCTGGTTGACTCTTGCGTAAGGGGTTTGGACAGTATAGGGATGAGCATGAGTAGAAAGTCGTGTGCAGCGGGGCCGCGGGATAGGGAGAGGCATGCAGTTAGCAAGTTCAGAAGAGCAGTCAGCATGAAAATATCGATAGAAGATAGAAAGAGAGGCAACATGGCGGCGGAATTTGAGAGGTAGAAGACTATCAGTATGAGGAGAAGAACTGATGACACGAAGAGCCTTTGACTCCACTCTGTCAAGGAGGAAAGCTGTGTGAGTGGAGCCCCCCCACACGTGAGATGCATACTCCATACGAGGGCGGACAAGGTTCCTTTAAATGGATAGCAACTGTGCGCGGGGAGAAGAACTGGCGGAGATGGTACAGAACGCCCAGCCTAGAGGAAGCTGATTTAGTAAGAGATGATATATGAAGTTTCCAGTTGAGATTTTGAGTTAAGGATATACCGAGAATGTTTAGTGTTGAAGAAGGTGATAGCTGAGTGTTGTCAAAGAATAGGGGATAGTTGTTTAGAAGATTGTGTCGAGTGGATAGGTGGAGAAACTGTGTTTTAGAGGCGTTGAAGGACACCAGGTTCCTCTTGCCCCAATCGGAAATAATAGTAAGGTCTGAGGCTAAGCGTTCTGTTGCCTCCAGCCTTGAATCGTTAAGTTCCTGGAGTGGGTCTTCTATTAAAAAGTTAAGTAATGCAGAGTGGAGTCATCGGCGTATGAATGGATAGGACAGTTCGTTTTGGAAAGATCATCAATGAACAACAGAAGAGTGGGAGATAGGACAAAACCCTGTGGGACACCACTGTTAATAGGTTTAGGGGAAGAACAGTGACCGTCCACCACGGCAGAAATAGAACAGTCAGAAAGGAAACTGGCGATAAAGGTACAGAGAGAAGGATAGAAACCGTAGGAGGGTAGTTTGGAAAGCAAAGATTTGTGCCAGACCCTATCAAAAGCTTTTGATATGTCCAGCGCAATAGCAAAGGTTTCACCGAAACGGCTAAGAGAGGATGACCAAGAGTCGGTTAGGAAGGCAAGGAGATCACCAGTAGAACACCCCTTGCGGAACCCATACTGGCGATCAGATAGAAGGTTAAAAGTGGAAAGGTGCATTTGAATCTTCCGGTTAAAGATTGATTCAAAAGCTTTAGATAGACAGGAAAGTAAAGCTATAGGGCGGTAGTTTGAGGGATTGGAACGGTCACCCTTCTTAGCCACAGGCTGTACAAAGTGACAGTGATAGAACACAATTTTGGCCATGACAAGTGTCATCCACTTACAAGCATGTTGGGAACAAACGTCATTATAGAAAAGGGTTGAGACGTGGAAAGCAAAGAAGAACTACTACTCCAATCAAAGGCAAAAAAAAAAAAAAAGCAGATGACACCGTAAGCAATGAGTATCAACCAGGCGAGTTTGGAAGATCAAACTTGGTAACAATTAATAGCTTGGTACGTCGCGATACTTTGGCTAAGAGTGGTTAATACCTTTGAAAGGGGGACCCAGGAGTCCCATCCTTAAATAAATGCATTGGTATGTGATTAATGAACCCTGAGGAATCAAACAATAACAAGTCTGGGACGTTATATTGTTTTTTTTATTGCACTATGAGACGAAAATGGAAACAAATCTTTAATCAACGTTTTCTCAAAATTAGAGAAATTCACACATTAAACGTATCTCCTCCTTTAGTTTTAGCGCGACTGCTATACAACTTTAGGGTTAGGAGCTAGACGTGTTATAGAACAAAGTGCTTAAACAAATTATCATTTTAATTTTTTATTGCATAATACAGTAAAATACATTTTATAATGCAAATTTTCTCATATATTTTTTTTGCGACTAAATGAAATACAATTAACATTTTTTAAGGACTTTGTTGAGAAGGCTATAAAGTATTTTGTGTGTAAAGGACAAGAAGAACGGTGCACAAATGACGGAGGAGATCGATTTCACAATTTTTGAAAAAATAACACTAAAAAAGAAATTTAAAAAATAAACAATTGCATGACTCATTCGACTTTTGTGGTATGATAATCAGTTGATCATTCTTCATAATATACATCGAAATCAAAACCCAAGGGCTAGTTATAAGAAACAGGCGGATACTCCCTTAACGTAGACAAGTGCCAGGTCCTTCAAGTTGGAACAAGAAATAAGAAGTTCGATTACGAAATGCGCGGCGTTAAACTCAAAAGCGTTCCATGCGTCAAGGACTTGGGGGTCAAAATCGCGTCAAACCTCAAATTCTCACAGCAATGCATCGATGCAGCAAATAAAGCGAACAGAATGTTGGGCTTCATTAAAAGAAACTTTTTATTCAAGAATATAGATGTAATACTTCCACTCTACAATAGTTTAGTCAGATCCCACTTGGAATATGCGGTATAGTTTTGGTCTCCCACACCCTGCAAAGGACATTGCTAAATTAGAAGGTGTTCAGCGTCGGGCAACAAAAATGATCCCTTCCTTGCGCAACAAATCCTACGAAGAAAGGCTTTCTACCCTTAACATGTTCTCTCTTGAAAAACGTCGCCTCCGAGGAAAACTGATCGAATATTTTAAAATACTTAATGGTTTCACGAATGTAGACAGATCAACATTGTTTATGATCGATGACACTTTGCGTACGAGGAACAATGGCATAAAACTCAAATGTAGACAAGTAAATTCAGACTGCACCAAATTTTTCTTCACCAACGTTGCAGTGCGAGAATGGAATAAGCTCCCATCATCAGTGGTCCAGTGTAACACGATTGACTCCTTCAAAAATAAGCTCGACCGTCACTTCCTTCAACTTAATATTAACCAGAGTTGAAATGCAACGTTCTGGAGCCTTCTGATTAATGTAGAATCACTTAGTGGACAGACCACCTAGTCTGGACCATGGGGTCTGTGTGGTCTGATTTTCTATGTAATTCTGTGTATTTTTTTCTTCTCTCTCTCTCTCTCTCTCTCTCTCTCTCTCTCTCTCTCTCTCTCTCTCTCTCTCTCTCTCTCTCTTTTTTGTACTACTTTGAATATTCATAGGTAAGTGACTTTGCATACATCTTATTTATTCCTAGTTCGGTTCTCAGTAAGTTATTTGCAATCAAGTGTTTTCGATCCACAATCCTTTTTTTTCTTTTTCTACAGCTATGGATGGAACAGTGCAAGGGCTAAATTAAAAAAAAAAAAAAAAAAAAAGCCCGCTACTTACTGCTCCAGAACAGAGGTTAAAGGAATGTTCGAAATTAGAGGTCAATTTCGGGAGGAGAGGTTTCCTGATACCCTTCTCTTGAAAGAGTTCAAGTCATAGGCAGGGGGAAATACAGATGAAGGAAGATTGTTCCAGAGTTTACCAGCGTGAGGGATGAAAGAGTGAAGATGCTGGTTAACTCTTGCATAAGGGGTTTGGACAGTATAGGAATGATCATGAGTAGCAAGTCTTGTGCAGCGGGGCCGCGGGAGGGGGGGGAGGCATGCAGTTAGCAAGTTCAGAGGAGCAGACAGCATGAAAATATCGATAGAAGATAGAAAGAGAAGCAACATGGCGGCGGAGTTTGAGAGGTAGAAGACTATCAGTATGAGGAGGAGAGCTGATGAGACGAAGAGCCTTTGATTCCAGTCTGTCAAGGAGAGCTGTGAGTGGCCCCACACACACACACATGAGATGCATACTCCATACGAGGGCGGACAAGGACCCTGTAAATGGAGAGCAACTGTGCAGGGGAGAAGAACTGGCGGAGACGGTACAGAACACCCAGCCTCGAGGAAGCTGATTTACGTAGTAAGAGAAGAGATATGAATTTCCAGTTGAGATTTTGAGTTAAGGATAGACCGAGGATGTTTAATGTTGAGGAAGATGATAGCTGGGTGTTTTCAAAGAATAGGGGATAGTTGTTTGGAAGATTGTGTCGAGTGGATAGGTGGAGAAACTGTGTTTTTGAGGCGTTGAAAGACACCAGGTTCCTCTTGCCCCAATCGGAAATAATAGTAAGGTCTGAGGCTAAGCGTTCTGCAGCCTCCAGCCTTGAGTCGTTAAGTTCCTGTAGGGTGGGTCTTCTATTAAAAGAAGTTGAGTAATGCAGTGTGGAATCATCGGCGTAGGAATGGATAGGACAGTTCGTTTTGGAAAGGAGATCATCAATGAACAACAGAAAGAGAGTGGGAGATAGGACAGAACCCTGTGGGACACCAATGTTAATAGGTTTAGGGGAAGAACAGTGACCGTCTACCACGGCAAAACTAGAACGGTCAGAAAGGAAACTGGAGATAAAGGTACAGAGAAGGATAGAAACCGTAGGAGGGTAGTTTGGAAAGCAAAGATTTGTGCCAGACCCTATCAAAAGCTTTTGATATGTCCAGCGCAATAGCAAGGTTTCACCGAAACGGCTAAGAGAGGATGACCAAGAGTCAGTTAAATAGGCTAGGAGATCACCAGTAGAACGCCCCTTGCGGAACCCATACTCGCGATCAGATAGAAGGTCAGAAGTAGAAAGGTGCTTTTGAATCTTTCTGTTAAGGATTGATTCAAAAGCTTTAGATAGACAAGAAAGTAAAGCTATAGGACAGTAGTTTGAGGGATTGGAAAGGTCACCCTTCTTAGGCACAAGCTGTATGAAGGCATACTTCCAGCAGGAAGGGAAGGTAGATGTTGACAGGCAGAGGTGAAAGAGTTTGACCAGGCAGGGTGACAGCACGGAGGCACAGTTTTTAAGGACAATAGGAGGCACTCCATCAGGTCCATAAGCCTTCTGAGGATTGAGGCCAGAGAGGGCAAAGAAAATATCATTTTGAAGAATCTTTATAACAGGCATAAAGGTGTCAGAGGGTGGATGAATAGGAGGAATATGCCCAGAATCGTCCAGGGTGGAGTTCTTACAGAAAGTTTGAGAGAAGAGTTCAGATAGATGAGACGGCAGTGTTGCCGTCAGGACTGAGGAGTGGAGGGACAGATGAAGAAGTGAAGTTGGAGGAGATGTTTTTGGCTAGATGCCAGAAGTCACGGGAATAGTTGTTATTCATTCACTTTCTGCCTTACCTGTCTTTTAAAATTACATTTAAACCTCCAACTATATTTGTATCAACTGAACAACTCTTAAATTCATCTCATTCATCAAGGAGACGGGAGGAAAGAGGGAGGAATGGTGTTGTATGTATTTATTGTAAATGCATTTTTGTTTTTCAGTGTAAGAGAATACTATATTCAAACATAATATGAATGACAGAAATAATCAACATATACTTCTACTTGAGAGTAGGTATCCGGTCCCTGAAAGTCAAGATGAAAGACCAAGATTGTCCAGTGCCCATCAAACGTAGCATCCTCGTGTGATTAGTGCATGTCATGTTCCCTCAGCAGCTCAGCGAAAGTTACCGCCCGAAGGTCTGGGTCCCGAGCAAAATCGTTCCCCTGAAATACCGCCTTAAGTCTCGGCCCCTGAATTGGTTTGTCCCATCCTGATATACGCATGTGCGGGATTTGCTATTTTGTTCATTTCATTCACTGCACTGTCTTCTAATAAATTATACTAAGCTTAACATAGATATTATGATTGTCCTTCTGTCTCCTCAGAGTTTTCTTCTGAGTGAAGGTCAGGTTTGTGAGATACTCTCCATTCAATAGTAGCTGAATTACGGGGTCCATGGCAGCCTTGAATTTTTTTTTCACGGAAAATAGCTTAAGATCAAAGGTAAGCTTAGTATAAGCCATTGAAAGATAATGCATTGTATGAAATGGACAAACTAGCACACACACACAGAGAGAAGCGTCTCTGACCTGGAAGCAGTAGTTGTGTAGTAGGTTGTGATCGCGAGAACAGAAAAAAAAAACCGTTTGAGAGAATAAGCTAACTGATCAAAGGTTAGGAAGAAGCTTAGTGTGTTAGGCGTGTACCCAACGCCGTTGGCGATAGGTGTAAGGTGCAGAGCCAACTGCTCTTGATCACTGTGAAAAGCCAAGTTGCAGGCTTGTTAACCAGGCAGATCAGTGAATGTCGGTAAAATTCAAGGATGGTGGTGAATATTGAATCTTCTGGCACAGTGGTTCCCAAACTTTTCAGGCCACGCACCACCTCCCAGGCTTGACAGAGTCCACCCCCCCCCCGATAAGATTCGAACAGTACTAAGGTCCCGTCGATTTCCTTAAATTTTGCCCATTCTTTACGAATTTTGTGCTCACAAAGTATGAGTCTCTGAGCAATGGCTATCAAAACTGAATGAAAATATACCTAGGGGGTTTATGAATGTGTTCAGAGTATGGGTAAGTTTCAAACAAAGAATAGACAACTCCGCTGAAGCGTACAGCATACGTTAGTTTTAAAACAATGGCAGTTAATGATGTGTTTGAAATTTTAATGAGACATAAAATCCGCCATTACATTATTTTTCTCCTTACGCTCCACTAGTGATCAGCTCACGCACCCCCAGGGGTGCGCGCACCACACTTTGGGAACCGCTATTCTAGTATGTAAAGTTCTGCGAAGTGAGAGTGAGTCAAATGCTCCCGAGTGTCTCATGGACAACCGGAGCGCATTTCAGTAATCTCTCTGAAGACGAATTATCTTGTTTGCTGCACCAAATTATACATACACCACCCAAACACAATGTCCTCTAAACGTATAGAAATGAATAGCATGGAAAGTTTAATAACAGCCGCCCCGGAGTCCCCAGGATGGAACCGAATTTTTATTAGAAGAGAAGATCGATCTCCGCCTCCCCTAAATAACCGACCCACTTAACACCTCCCACTACCCCAGTCTACAAGCGGCCAGGACAGCAGGGGACGTGGTCCTGGACCCTGCCTTACACAGGGAATCTTTCATCCTTAGCACAGAATGTATCCTGCAAGGTTTTCTTGCGGTGCAGCGCACCGGACGGATGACGTCCGTAGTAAGAAACTGCGGACACCAAGCCGCCCGGCTGTATCGCGCTGAATGCCGGGTAATGGCGATCCGTGAGAAGCACGCGAACCCAACACCCGCAGGGTCAGGCAAGGCCGGTACCGCTCTACGGTTACCTGGTGCCGCACCATGCAGGATAGACCATGTTGTTTTCGGTAATGGTCTGCCATTACAGGCAATGACATGGTACTAGTAGTGTTTCTGTCCATATGGTTATATAGTGCGCCCCCTGGCTTTATCACAGTCAGGCTACACCAGGGAGTGAAAAAAGACTAAGTCTAAGCTAACGGTTAACGTACTCTGGTCCCAAGGAAATAATTTGCCAAGTGTGTTTCACAAGCTAGTACTTCCAGCATCTCTTCCCTGGCTTACCGCAGTCCTGCTGCACCATAGAGGGCCTGGTACTAAGGACCAGAAAATTTATCGCGGCTGCCTCGGACCGCATCCCCCGACCCTTGGGCCCAAATCGGACCGAGGATACTTGTCCTCTTTAACACCTTTATAACCCGCAGAAACACCGACGCCCGTTTCGCCTTCTCCACGGGGCCCATTACCCTCTCTCTCTTACAGTCTGGGTCCGAGAAGCCTTCAAGGCTTTCATGCTAGGATTCGCACCGGACACCTCGGGCAGCCCCGTCTCACTCCCGCCATTAACCCGCTCTATTTTGATTCTCTTCACTTTGATATATTCTGAGCACTCGGCAGGAACGTTGTGTGACACGTACGTTCTGAAAAGTGACCGGCTTTGTCGCGGACCTTCGCACCACGACAACATTTTACAGGTGTGCCTAGCCTTTTTCCAGGAAACAGCTTACGTTCCCAATGCCTGACCAATCACACCGGCTGAGCTTGGTCCTAACCCGGAGACTCCCGGGTCATGACTTTCTAGCAGGAGTTTGCACCGACCTAAACGAGACACGCAACAGGTCAAGACAGACCGGCTTTCTAGCAGATCTCTGCACCAAGACAAAAGTTCTCACGAGGCCATTTTACACAACGTAAGGGGAGGTAGACCCCTTCTGAACTGTTAAAGATGCTCGCCCGCGGCTTTATCGCTACGCAACTACGGCGTCTGCCATAACCTCGTTGGCCACGAGCACGGCGGGCATTACCACCCGGTGACATCCAGGCGGACTGCCAGGACGACTCCCGCGACTCGGACGAGCCCTTCTCGCAAGTAGCTCAAGTCTACAGCTCAAGTCTGGCGAGCTGTACAGGCGTCCTGGGCAGTCACCCTTTGGCGCAACCCATCAAGACCAGGCGTATAGGGAAGCTGCCCGCCATGGTATAAGCGCCAGCCTCCCCCGTTCTAGCTTGGAGCGGGGGAGATCTAAGTATACATTGTACACTGGCGCGCCCGCCGAAGCGGGAGGCGACTGTTCGGCTGTGCTATGTTGCCCGAAACGGCTAGAGGGGCGGGAACCTCTTCCTCAGCGCACCCAGCGAGACCGCGTGTAGGCCAGTCGCCAGGGTAGCTATGGCTCTAGCCCAGCTCGAGCCCCCAACTCGAGCCGGCCTGCATGATCTCTTACCATGCCCGGTGGGCCTTACGGACGACCCAGCAGCCCAGCATGACGAGTCACTCCTGACAGGCTGCCAGAAGAGTGTCATAGTTACTCCCGCCATAAAAGGCGTCTTGATACTTCTTCCTACTTTCTTCCTATCACACCTTGCACCCTTTGCAGTGTTTGCGTTAATTTCCATTCTGTGGAACACCATCTCTCCTGCTCTAAGTCTCTCTCTCTAACCGAAACACAGGTTTCTGACAATATTGGCAGTAATATCTACTCTATTCACTCCTTCTTTCTCTATCGTCAACTTCAGTGCAAAGCTAGATCCTTGTGTACGTCTGAGCACGCAGTATAAATTGCTCTGGCCTTGACTCTTCACCATTTGGTACTATCTGGATAAAACCTAAGTACCGTTCCATTAATAAATACGTCTGTGTTGTTTATCTCTCACCCAACTCTATCAACTGTATTTGGAGAACTATATGAATTCCAAAGTGGAGCACATCTTGATTCACTCCTCGTTCACTGAAATCTACAGCTTCGGAGATTTCAGTTTTCACCACCAGTTTTGGCTTTCATCATCTTTAACTGACTAACCGGAACAGGACTACAGTTCCGCTCTTTACTGACCTAGAACAGATGGTTCAGCACGCTGCACGTATACTTGACCTCCTTGGAGACGCCCAATACTTTAGACTTCTGCCTAACTTCTTGTAATCCGTGAACATACTCTGTCAAACTGTTATCTCCGTTGGGTTTCTCTGATCACTATCTAATTATCACATCCTGTTCTATCACTCCTGTACAACCAAAGGACCCACCGAGGAGGCGGTGCTTCTGGCATTATGCTTCGGCTCGGTGGCCAGACCGGAGGAGGACCTTTTCTGATTTCCAATGTAATGATAATTATTGCTTCTAGGTTCGAGACACCTCGGCATGTGCCCAGCGCTTTGCTTTGGTCACTGTTTTTGGGACGGAGGCACACATTTCACACACTTTGTCTGCTTCACGTGTAAAAAGACCTGGTTCAATCTTTCTTGTTTTCTTGCAATCCTGGATAGAGAGGCAGTTCAGAAAAGCTGTCTGAACCGTCGAACCTTTCTCAGTCATGATAGTTATAGTTCTGCGCGGAATCGCTACATATTTGTTCTCCGACTTACCAAATGCTGCTTCATTAACAGAAAATGTGAAAACTTCTCTTACTCTAATTCTTCAAGAGACTTCTAGCATTCAGCAAAACAACTGTCGAACAAATTAACTTCTATATATTCCCTGCCTCTATCTAATTTTTATGACCCTACAGCTGCCACATCTGACTCCAAGTTGAACTCTTCGCTTAAACATCCTCTCAAAGTTTCACTCTGGACGATTTATGGCCTAGTCCTCCACCCCAGCTCCCTCTGACTCCACAATGCCTGTTAATAAAAATCTTAAGAATAATGTTTTCTATGCCCTCTCTGGGCTCAATCCTCAGAGGGTTATGGATACGATAGAGTATCCTATTGTACTTTGTATCTGTGCTTTCGTTCTGGTACCTCGCCTGGACAAACTCCTTCGTCTTTGCCTTTAATTAAACGTCTTCCTCTCCCTCCTGGTGAAGGTGTGCCTAATGAGGTTGACCGCTCTACGCCTTCAGACTACCTCATATAACTTTGTTTTCTTGTTTTCCTAAAGCTTTTGAAAAAATCAATATCTTCAGAAACTTATGGAGCCATGCTTTCTTCTCGATAGCAGTTTCAATAGACATCTCAAGTTCTCCCTGAAAAAAAATATAGCTGCCATCTTATCTCCCTAACAAATCAAGAAGAGAAACATAGAGGAGGAGGAGGAGGAGGAAGAAGAAGAGGAGGAGGAGGTGAAGGAGGAGATGATGGAGGAAGAGGAGGAGGAGGAGAAAGAGGAAGAGGAGGAGTAGGAGTACAAAGGAGTACTAAGGATTACAAAGGAAAAGCAAACAGCAACATACCTCGTGGTCCTAACTAGGCTGTTTGTTGTTGCTACCATCTACTCCAATCTACGAGTAGAGACACAGGACAGCAAAGGTGAAGGGTCCTCCCCTCCCACCAGTCCCTCCTGCCGAGGCTGGCACGAAAAGGAAGAATACCATGTAGTATAGAAAAACTACAATGGAACTTTACATGAAAAGAAGGAAGAACATACACAACAACTAAGTTAACACTACTTTCTGTTAGGCCGGGGCAAAATAGCGGATGTTCTGGTTAGCTTCTAAATATTTGTCTAGTCGGTTTTTGAACGTGCAAATAGTTTCGCTTTCAACGACGTTTTTAGGCAAACCATTCCATACATTGATGACACGGTTGAAGAAGAAGTGTTTTGATTCATTTGAGTTGAAACGCTTCCTCGTTATTTTGTATCAATTGTTTCTTGTTACACTTGATTGAGACTGTAAAGTACGAGTAATCATGAACATTAACGTTATCGAATCCCTTGAAATTTTTAAACACTTCTATAAGGTCACCTCTTAGCCTGCGATTTGATAAGCTGAATAAGTTCTTTAAGTCTCTCTTCGTACGATTTGTTTCGCAGTCTAGGAATCATTTTAGTAGCTCGACGCTGCACCCTCTCGAGTTTACCTATATATTTTCTGTAATAGGGAGACCAAAATTTAACGCAATACTCAAGATGAGGGCGAACTAACGAATTGTAGTACAGTGTCAATATTACTTTTTTTCTGATTTGTGTTCAAATGTACGACCAATAAATCCAGTCAGTTTGTTGGCAATTTTTACTACTTCTGTACAATGTTGACTCGGTTTAAGATCGTTCGAAATTATTACTCCAAGATCTTTTTCTTTGTTGGCTTCAGAAAATCGCACTCCGTTAATTTGATAGTGAATTTGATTGTGAATACGATCGTTGTTGATTCCGATATGCATAACCTTGCACTTTTCAATATTCAATATTGTTTGTGCCCAACTGTTTAAACGTTCGAGATCAGCTTGGAAGTGTTCTTTATCCATTGTCGTAGTGACTCTTCTGGCTATTTTTGTGTCGTCGGCAAATTTCGATATTTTACACGATAGCCCCTCGTCAATGTAATTTACATACACTGAAAACAGAACAGGTCCCAAACACCGACCCATGTGGAACACTGCTTTTGGCATTTTGCCAATTAGATGATATACCATTCATAACAACTCTGTGTTTACGGTCGGTAAGCCAGTCTTTAAACCACTTATGAATATTACCAGTTATACCGTGAGCTTGCAATTTACTAAGGAGGCGGTTGTGAGGGACTTTGTCAAAAGCTTTCTGAAAGTCCAAATATACAATGTCTACTGATTGACTTTCATCGTATACATTAAAGATGTTGTTGAAGAAATTGAGAAGGTTAGTCAAACAGGAGGAGGAGGAGTACAAAGGAGTACAAAAGAAAAACAATCGGCAACAGACCTCGTGGTTCTTACTAGGCTGTTTGTTGTTGCTACCATCTACTCTAATCTACGAGTCAGAGACACAGGACAGCAAAGGCGAAGGCTCCTCCCCTCCCACCAGTCCCTGTAGCCGAGGCTGACATGAAAAGAAAGAACACCATGTAGTATAGAAAAACTATAATGGAATTTTACATGAAAAGAAGGAAGATCATACACGACAACTAAGCTAACACTGCTTTCTGTTAGACCGGAGCAAAATAGCGAATGTTCGGGTTAGCTTCTAAATATTTGTTTAGTCGGTTTTTGAACGTGCAAATAGTTTGGCTTTCGACGACGTTTTGAGGCAGACCATTCCATACATTGATGACACCGTTAAAGAAGTGTTTTGATTCATTTGAGTTGAAATGCTTCTTCGCTATTTTGTATCGATTGTTTCTGGTTACACTTTATTGAGAGACTGTAAAATAATCATGAACATTAACGTTATCGAATCCCTTGAAAATTCTAAACACTTCTATAAGGTCACCTCTTTGCCTGCGCTGTGATATGCTGAATATGTTACGTTCTTTAAGTCTGACTTCGTACGGTTTGTTTCGCAGTCTAGGGATCATTTTCGTGGCTCGACGCTGCACCCTCTCGAGTTTATCTATATCTTTTCTGTAATAGGGAGACCAAAACTGAACGCATTACTCAAGATGTGAGCGAACTAACGAATTGTACAGTGTCAATATTACTTTTTCTGATTTGTGTTCAAATGTACTACCAATAAATCCGATCAGTTTGTTGGCAGTTTTTACTACTTTTACTACTACAATGTTGGCTCGGTTTAAGATCGTTCGAAATTATTACTCCAAGATATATTTCTTTGTTGGCTTCAAAGAGTTGCACTCCGTTAATTTGATAATGAATACGATCGTTGTCGATTCCGATATGCATAACCTTGCACTTTTCAATATCAAAATTAATTTGCCATATTCGTGCGCAACTGTTTAAACGTTCGAGATCAGCTTGGAAGTGTTCTTTATCCGTTGTCGTAAGACTCTGCTGGCTATTTTGTGTCGTCGGCAAATTTCGATATTTTACACGATAGCCCTCGTCAATGTAATTTACATATACTAAAAACAGAACAGGTCCCAACACCGACCCCTGTGGAACACTACTTTTGGCATCTCGCCAGTCGGATGATATACCATTCTTGACAACTTTCTATTTACGGTCGGTAAGCCAGTCTTTGAGCCACTTATGAATATTACCAGTTATACCGTGAGCTTGCAATTTACTTAGGAGGCGTTTGTGAGGGATTTTGTCAAATGCTTTCTGAAAATCCAAATATACAATGTCTACTGATTGACTTTAATCGTACACATTAAAGATGAAGTTGAAGAAATCGAGAAGGTTAGTCAAACAGGAACGTTTGTTTCGAAAACTATGTTGCGAATCCTTAATTAGTCCGTTATCTTAAAAAAAACTTTACCATTTTTTTCGCTAATGATCATCTCTAAAATTTTGCACACGATTGACGTTAGACTGATCGGTCGATAATTACCTGGTTGCGACTTGTCGCCTTTTTTAAAGATAGGAGTTACGTTAGCGAGTTTCCATTCTAGTGGTACTTTTCCTGTGTTTAGCGACTTTGAGAATATGTTCAAGAGGGGCTTGCTGATCTGATGTTTTGCCTCTTTAAGAATACGCGGGGATATTTTATCTGGGCCAGGCGTTTTGTTTACTTTAACATTATCGATAATTTGTACTATATCACTTTCTACAATGTTGCTAATACTACTCAAGGATAAGATTTCTTCTATAAACACGGAGGCAAAAAAATAATTCAATATGTTAGCGATTCCTTTATCATCATTCGCGGATTCGTCATTTACAGTTGCTATTGGGCCAATACTGGGATGAGAACTTTTTTATTTCTTACGTAGGCAAAAAAATATTTAGGATTTGTTTTGCTGGCGCTTGCAATACGAAGCTCTAGGTTTCTTTTATTGAGACGTATGATTCTTTTTGTTTCTCGGCGTAATTTTTGGAATTCAATTTTGTCTGTTTCATTATTTGTGATCAAATATTTGCCACGCGCTCGATTCTTATTCTCAATTTGATGTTTGCGTTGATTGTTCTACCACTTAAGTCCCGTTCACACTGAGCCGACTCTGGGCAACGACAACTCAGCGACTTTTCCATTTGACAAGTTGGTTCCCACGCTCCAAGAAGGGGGGGGGGGGGGGGGGAGATTTTATTAGGGTCTTGGCGTCTTGCCGACTGTCTGGGACATTCGGCCAACTAGTTGCCACCATGTCGTGCTAACCCTCACGACTCCAGACTCGACGTCGGCGCAGCATTCGGCAACAGTCTCAAGACCTCTTTCAAGACATGCCAGACCCTTTCACATCAATACCCAAGAACTTGTATACCCTAGAGTCGTGGGTAGTCGTGGCCCAAAGTCGGCACAGTGTGAACGGGGCTTTAGGCTTCCAGTTGGCTGTTGGACGTCCATAGACTTCACAACTAGTTGACGGGAAATCTCTTCAGTCTTGGCGCGCTGGCTTCGCGTAAGGGGCCGATTGTTATGGCGACTTTCACTGCGACAACTCAAACACACTCTGCGTTCTTACTCCGAATTTAAGTGGAAACAGGACGAAATCTTCAAGTTTTAGTGCATACAAGCAGGCAGGAGTGTCTCTAGAGTGATTTGGTCGAGGATTCAAGGTAACTTATATAAAATAGCACCATGCGTGCACTTTGAAAACGTTGTGTAAAAAATGGCAAATTTGCGTAACTTTAGGTTGAAATCTTTACGTAAAATGAATGATAACTGTAGGATAGTGAAGTCCACAGTTTTACGTATTAGGAAACAAGAAATGTACGTTTAGTTAGTGCCTACATGGCAACTCAGCTCGTCGGGTTCTTCCCCGGGGACGTGCAGGCCGACCTGGACCGGGCCAAGGCAGAGGAGAAGGAGGACGACGAGGTGATCTTGGCCCAGCTTGCCAGGGAGCTGGCCGACGACCAGCCGGACCCGCCGACGGACGAGTTGCTCCTCGCCGCGGTCGGCAACTACGCCGGCTACCTGGCCAGGAAGGTCCAGGCCAACTCCTCTGTGGCCGAGTGCTGCAAGCAGGAGCTTGCCCAGCAGGAGGAGATGAAGATTACCGTGGAGCTCGAGAGGGGCGACCCGCCCTCTGTGATGTTCGACGCCCTGGTCGAGCTGGTCGACAGGGGAGAGCTGGAGACGGGCCGGGCGGTCCTGAAGCGGCCATCTCTCCCAATGGCCCACATGGCGTCCTTCGGGATGTCGCTGTGGGACTCCCTGATGTGCAGGGAGGACAAGAAGGAGCGCAGGTTGAGGTTCCTCTCCCTTGCCATGCGCCACAGGGACGGGTTCAGGCACCTCCTGGAGTTCCTGGCGGCCTCAGACCCGACCTTGCAGGGGTACAGGTGCCAGGAGGGCACAACCTGGCCAACACCATCTTGCCGCACATCAGCAGGTCCCTCTTCAACTGTTTCGGTGCTAATTTCTCCAAGGACGTGACCTCAGAAGCGAGGAAGAACAAGGCCTTGAAGCAGCCGACCGGCAGGATGAGGAGCAGTATCGAGGAGGGCAGGAAGGAGACGGCGATTAACAGGGTCGGGTACATGTCCAGTAAACGGACCGGGGCCGTCAATTCATAGGCCACAAGGATAAAGTGATTGTTCAGGACGAGGGCCAGATAGCCGGCAAGACGTGCTGCGGCAATAGTGACATCGGAATTCAACCAAAATAAGTTGTGATTGTATATAGAAAATGAATATTTTGCTTTTGTTGAGTAAAATTAAGATGTTTCTGCATGCTTTCCTCAAGTATTAAGTTTCTAATGAAAATTAAGTGATTTATTAGATGTTAAAACTTACGTAAAAATTGCACTAAATAAAAAAAATAAGTAGCTATTTCGGCAAAAACTTATAAGATATGCTAAATATTGCTATTGATTCTGAAAATATAAGTGATTATCTCTGCATTTGGTGATGTTTGTGCATCTAGCGTAAAATCTGAGGATTTTATAGCCTTTTTAAGTTTTGTTATACTTATATAAAAAACAATTAATCGGGATTTTATTAGGGAACGACTTTGAATTTTTTGATACCGCTGCTCATGGAGACTCATATATGCCTAAGGGAGGTGCCTGTTTTAGTTTCAGGTCGCTAGCTGCTTTGGTTTTGAAAATATTTAGATTTTAAATTTTTGAAAATCGGCCCCCTGCGAATCGGCCCCGCGCCCCGTTTCCTGTCAAGAGATTGTGAAGTCTATGGGACGTCTTTTTACGGAATGGTACGCTTAAATTCACGGCTCTACTTATAGTTTCTGTGAATGTTTCCCAAGCTTTATTTATATCTGAGGGTGCAGAAATTTCGCTCCAGTCTGCATTCGCTAGTAAATTTCTTAGTTTCTCAAATTCCGCACGTCGGTAATCAGGTATTCTTTCTTCCCTCGTTTTCACGTCCTCTTTGATTTTTATCTTGAACGAAATCATTCGATGATCGCTGTTGCTGAATTCTGTACCAACATTGAGATCATTAACAAGGCTTTCTTTAGTTGTGAGAACTAGATCGAGGATATTATTTTCGCGAGTTGGTTAATGCACATGCTGATAAAGCGCGCTTTCTAATAAGTTACTGTATAGATCGTGACCTGAGCGTATATTTAATGTGTCTCCCCAACTCTTTACTGGTAAGTTAAAGTCTCCCTTAATTACAGCTTCAAATTGATTGCATATGCTAGAAATTTGTTCGAACAGTTTTCTGTCTATTTGCATTGCTTGATTTGGAGGTCTATAAGCAATGCCAATAACTAATTTACTTGAACGGTTTTAAATTTCTACGAAAACGGTGTCTATATTATTTATTCTTTCTACTTTGATAACACGTCGATTTAAACCAGCTCGAATATATAAGACGACGCCACCACAAACTTTGTTTTCTCTGTCGTAAAGAAAAATTGAATAGCCGGGTAAGCTAAATTCCGCAATAAAATCTCTGTTAATTGTATTCAACCATCACTCCGCGACGGCGATAATGTGGAAGTTTTCTGTTCCAGCAAGTTCTTCCAGGTCTGTGAATTTATGCTGCTGCTGCGGCCATTTACATAACACGCGTTTATATGGTCATGGTGGGATTGGTTGGTGGTCCTTTGATTGTTTACGTGACGTTCTCTATCGGGGTTCGCTAGTTTTTTTTTTTTTTTTGCTCTGAAAAATGACACCTGCTCACTAACATAAGAACATGAGAACGTAAGGAGTCTGCAAGAGGCCGGTTGGCCTATACAAGGCAGCTCCTGTATACTCAACCCCACCTTACCTCACCATCCATGGCTTTATCTAACCTCTTCTTGAATATATCTATGGTATTGGCACCCACAACATGGTTCCCAAGCCTGTTCCATTCATCTACCACTCTATTCGTGAACCAATTCTTGCCTATGTCTTTGTTGAATCTGAATTTGTCTAACTTAAAACCATTGCTACGCGTCCTACCTGGCTCTTTTACTATCAAAATCTTATTGACATCCCCTTTATTAAAGCCTTTCATCCATTTATAGACTTCGATCAAGTCTCCTCGCAACCTTCGCCTTTCTAGAGAGTGTAGATTTAAATGCTTCAGCCTGTCTTCATAAGGCAAGTTTCTCACCCCCTGAATCATCTTTGTCATCCTCCTCTGTACAGATTCTAACATCTTGATATCCATTCTATAGTAGTGGGACCAGAACTGAACTGCATAATCGAGATGAGGTCTAACTAGTGCTAAGTAAATTTTGAGGATGACTTCAACGCTCCTTGAGATGAAACCAAGTACTCTGTTTGCCCGATTTTTTCTTGAATGCATTGAGCCCTAGGACGGAGGTCAGCGCTCACTAGAACTCCTAAGTCTCTCTCACGCCCAGACCTGCTTAGAGGAGTAATTGTGTGAGGGATTATTCCTACCTACACTCAGAATGCTACACTTCCCAACATTGAATTCCATCTGCCACTTCCCCGCCCAATCATATAGTCTGTCAAGCTCATCCTGGAGAACGCTAGCGTCTCTGTCTGATTGGATTACTATTCCGATCTTGGTATCATCTGCGAACTTGCTGACATCACTACTAATTCCTGTGTCCAAGTCATTGATGTAAATAATAAAAAGCAGAGGACCCAGCACCGACCCTTGTGGGACTCCACTCGTAACACTGCCCCATTCAGATTTTTTACCATTGATTTGCACTTTCTGCTTCCTACCACTAAGCCACGCCCTGATCCAGTTCAAAACTTTCCCATCTACGCCGTGAGCCTGTAATTTTAGTAATAGCCGGTGATGAGGAACTTTGTCGAACGCTTTACTGAAATCTAAATATAATATGTCATAGTTTTCATCTCTGTCAACTGCCTCGATCACTTTAGTGTAGAAGGACAACAGATTAGTAAGGCAAGACCTACCCTTTGTGAACCCATGTTGTGAATCATAAATTAAACTATGCTTCTCAGATGGTCCCGAATGCTCCGGGTATAATTGACTCCAACATCTTTCCTACAACTGATGTTAAGCTAATTGGGCGATAATTTGAGGTGGCTGACTTGTCTAAGTCTTCCAAGTCTAGCCGCCCCGACGGGATTTAGGTGCACACCATCGCGTTCGTACAAGTCATTTGCACTATAAAAGTTATTCCAAAAGTTCACAAACTCGACATTTTCTTAAGCACATAATGACTTTAGTCGGTTGTTTGTGCTGAAGGCTTTGCTGTAAAAAGCGTTACTTTCTCTTATCCGCGGGAGGATACCAGATATCATTATGTTGTTTGTTTTTTCCTTGAATTGTCGGATCAGTGTACGATACTTTTCCATTAATTCTTCTGAACGATTGGCCTTTACGTCGTTCGTTCCGACATGGATGACGAACAGTGACTTTTGGTCTGAGCCGGTTATATCATCGTCGCGCGCCGCAGTGATGCCATCTACACCTATACCAGGGAAACACATGCGCTTACGTTTCTCACATGAAGCACGAACGCAAAATTCTGTTAACTGACCTCTGATCATTGAATCGCCAATCAACCGGGTTTCGTGTTCCTCATCGCCTTTCTCCTTTCAAATAACAAATCGATTGAAGGCCTGGCTCCATTCCTTACAGGAATGAAACCGTCATCAGGTGCATCGATACTCGGATTTCTCGTGACTTGGGCACAGGTCGGTTCGGTCAGGTTGGGCAAAGAAGTGGCAGTGTCGCTAGCCTGCGGCACAACTATGTTGGACGGGATTCGTGTTGTTTTTCTATGATGTCATATTTCATTTTCAAATCGTCGTACTTACGGTCGCTAACACAAAAGCGACAAGCAGAGGAGTTTCTGAAATACTTAGGAGCGTATTTCTCGAACATACCTCGCAATCTCTTAGGTTAGACGGCATTTTGAATTAGCAATTTCTTAACTGACAATGAAAGCAATTGGAGTGCAGTTACTGTAAATTAAGGGTGTCACCATAATATAATTTAAAAAAAGTTAAATGCAAAGAAAAGAGATACTGCAGTTTCCCAGTGCCCCAGGAAAATAAAGGCATGGAGACCTCCGCAGGGCAAGAAAAAAAACGGAAAATGGCCATTATGAGTGATGAGCCTTCGGATTTGAAGCTGCCAACCTTGTCAACCCGGTCGGATTTGTTCTTGAGCTTTGTCCCAAAAAGACTGGGGCCGGCGTAGTTACCCATTACCCACACTGGGTAGAGAGAAAGGAGTCAGCCACCCAAGAGCATCACAACATGTGTCCCCCTTCAAGCACAAGCCTTGCGGGCCCTGGCCCAAGGCACCTGTCACCAGGTGTGCTCCAAGGTCTCCGCAGGAAAAAAGAACACCGCCACGAAGACTCCGAAGTGACTAGATCCTCCCGGGACAGTGAGAGAAACATCAGAGGAAAACTGAGATTAGAAGCTGGGTAGAAAACCTGTAGAAAGGAAGGAAAGGGGAGAATGTGTCCCCAAAGTGTAAGTGAGGTAGACAACCCATGGATAGACTACCCATAGGTAAGTTAAAGTTGGGGGGCACGCTGTAGCAGCGCGTGGCTGGTGCCTATCTCCGTAACATTGGCCCTTGAGCCTGTGGCCTGTGGTGGGGAGAACCCATTACCCCGGGACACAGGCTAGTGTGATATCCGGGTTACCACAATTTACCTTCCCCAGATCCCCATTTATTGACCAGCCCGAAAGGGAGGGTGAGGAGCTGGACGAGCTGCACGCCGACTGCCCGGGCCGGGAATCGAACCCGAGCCCGCGGATTCGTAGCTAGGCACGCTAACCACTAGTCCACGGAGGCGTACTACCCATAGGAAGGAAGAAAAAAGTGATAGTCCGGATAGAAAGAAAGAAGTCCCTTTTAGTCGCCTTTTACGACACGCAGGGAATACGGTGGTGGAATTCTTACATCCCCCAACCACAGGAGGAGAAGGAGGAGGAGGAGGAGGAGGAAGATTAGAAGTATCAATAGGTGGAGCGATATCAGTAGTACATTTTATTATGTGAAAAATATGAGGAGTCAGGAGATAAAGAACTGAAGGAGCAGACAGAAGAGGAGGTGAGGGAGGAAAATGAGGAACAGACTCGTGTGAAAAAAAAGTAAAATATCAAATTAAATTGAATAAAAAACAATAAAAAAAATACTACTAAACGACAGAGAGAGAGAGAGAGAGAGAGAGAGAGAGAGAGAGAGAGAGAGAGAGAGAGAGAGAGAGAGAGAGAGAGAGATAGAGAGAGAGAGAGAGAGAGAGAGAGAGAGAGAGAGAGAGAGAGAGAGAGAGAGAGAGAGAGAGAGAGAGAGAGAGAGAGAGAGAGAGAGAGAGAGAGAGAGAGAGAGAGAGAGAGAGAGAGAGAGAGAGAGAGAGAGAGAGAGAGAGAGAGAGAGAGAGAGGAAACAAAAGAAAAGGAATATTAATATAAAGAGTATGTGCGAGAAAACAAGAAAGAAAAGTGAAAACGGTAGAAAATAACGAGATGAAATGATAGAATGAAAGAAAACGAAAATATCTTCCCACTTAATCATTTCCTTTACACTCATGAGCCTACTCTGTCCATTCCCCTCCTTCCCGTTCTTCCCCTTCTTTCCCCAACCCTACAGTCCCCCCTCCCCTATTTCCCCTCCCGTCCCCACCCCTTATATCCCTGCCCTTCCTTTCCTACCCCTCCATCCCATATTCCTTCCTTCCTCACCTTCTCCCCCCTCCTCATCCCTTCCCAACCCCCTCATTCCAGCCAGCCTCTCCTTCCTTTCCAGTCGTCCTCATTCCCCCCCTCTCTTCCTTGCCCACAGTCTTGATTCCCCATTCCCTTTCATTCCCACCCCTTTCATCATTCATCCCCTTCATTTCGAATTCCCTCCATTCCGTCTCCCTTTCCTTCATCACTCTTTCCAGCTCTTCTCCCCTTTTCTTCACATCCCCTTCCATCACCCCCTCCCCTTCCCTTTTCAATCCCCAACTCCCCCTCCCCTTTTTTCTCCATCCCCACCATGCTCATTTACCTTCCCCTCTCAATCCCCTCTATTCCTCTCTCATTCCATCCCCACCCCTTTATTCCCCTTCTCTTATTCCTCACCCCTCCATCCCGCCCTTCCTTTCCTTCCCACCTCTTACATCCCCCTTCTCTTCCTTCCCCACCCGCTTCATCATCCCTCCCCTTCTCTGCACACCCTCCTATATACACCTTCCCCTTCCCCCCCCCTCCCCCACCCTCCCCTTCTGTCCCCACCCACTCCATCCCAACTCCCCTTCCATCCCCAACACCTCCACCACCCTCCCCTTCCATCCCCAACCCCTCCATTCCCACTTCCCTTCCCTTCCCAACCCTTTCATTACTCCCCGCTCTTCCTTCCCAATTCCCTTCAACCCTCATTTCCTTTCATTCCCCATCCCATCCACCCCCTGCCCTTCTCGTCCAAAACCCATGCTGTCCTCTCTCTCCTTCCTTCCCAATCCCCTCCACCCCCTTACCCATCCTTCCTCACCCCCTGCATCCCCCTCCCCTTTCTTTCCCCCCCCCCACACCCTCCTCTCCGCATCCTTCCCACCCCTGAATCCCCTCCCGCCCTACCCCTCCACTCCCTCTCAACTTACTTCCCCTCTCTCCACTCCTCCCTTCCTTCCCCACCTATCCACCCCCTTAGCTTTCCTTCCCAACCCCTATATCAACTTTCTCCTGCCTTCTCGACCCTCTCCATTCCTCCTCCCCTTCCTTCCTTACGCCTTCAATCATCCTATCTCTTCAAACCTCACCCCTCCATCCCCTTCTTCCCTTCCTTATGATCTTCTTTATCTCCCCCCTCCCATCACCCCTCCCTTTCCTTCTGCACTTCCTCCATCCCCCATCCCCTTCCTTTCCATGGCCCCTTATTCGCCCAGCTCTTTCTTCCCCATCCCTTCATCCCCCATTCCCTTCCATTCCCAACGCTCTCCATCCCTTTCCCCTTTCCTTCCCAACCCCCGCTAACCTCTCTCTCCTTCCTTCCCAAGCCAAATGACCCTGGCTGTTGCGGCGCCTAACCTCAATCACTCACTCCGTCCTTCCCAACCCCCTCCTTCCCCACCCCCTCCATTCCCCTTCCCTTTCCTCCCCAACCCTCTCCATCCCCATTCCCTTCCCTTCCCCTTCCCTTCAAACTAAATTTCACCCATCTACTTTAGCATAATTTAGGAAACTCTACATTTATACATTATTACAATAATAATAGTAATAATGATTATAAAAATTATAATAATGATAATAGTAATAATAATAATAATAATAATAATAATAATAATAATAATAATAATAATAATAATAATAATAATAATAATAATAATAATAATAATAATAATAATAATAATAATAATAATAATAATAATAATAATAATAATAATAATAATAATAATAATAATAATAATAATAATAATAATAATAATTATGATAATGATAATAATGATAATAAATATGTATGATAATAGTAATGATAATAAAAAAGGAAGAAAATATAGAACAACAAAAAGAGGAAGGAAGAAGTAGAAGAAAAAGAAGAAAACAAAAACAAAAAAAACAAACAAGTAACGTAACGCTAAATAATTGACAATATAGATTTTGAAGGCAAACGGCCATCAACACTTTACTTACCAAATACCACAAGATCAATTAAAATGAAAATTTACAATTGTTGGTTTCCTCAGCGTGAAAAACCCTTCTGCTGCCTAAGGTCATGACACACTGCTGAACAACTCACAATCCCTGGTGCACAATATTGTGTAGCATCCGGTCAGGAGTTGTACGTGCCATACAAGTCAGTACACTGTAAATAATCATGTGGTATTGAAAGCTTTATCTAAAACCCTTGCAGAGGTACCGCAAGCTTTATATTAGACCCTCTTTTATTTAGCTTAATTCTTTATGACATTATCTAATACCAGGCGTGATAATCACCCTATATATTGATGACTCTAGCATTATCCTCTCAGGGTCTAATATTTCTTTGTCAAAAAAAGCATTAACAGTGCTTATGAAATCAGTATCCACACGGCTATCGACAAGCTGTCTCTAAATGCACAAAAAAAATCAGTAATTGACATTTGCAGGTAATAAACTTTGTGATGTCCATTTCAGTTCAGAAACATGTAGTCACAACACCCCAAGATTTAATAACGTTAACTGCCATTAGCTATGTATAAAAAAACACTAACTTATTTGAAGGTAAGAACTAGTGTCATGACATTTTCAATACAGAAATACGATGTCAAAGCAAACAAAGATATATTAATTACCATGGAATATATATTGACATTAACCAGAATAAGGAGACCGCATCCCTTACATTCACCTTAATCTCTGTAAAGCCACATCGTACACTCTTTCAATCTTTCAATATTCTAACGACATTTTCATGCTGACATTTTCATGCTGACTGCTCCTCTGAACTTGCTAGCTGCATACATTCACCCCCCCTCCGCTGCCCGCTGCACCCGACTTTCTACTCTAACTCGTCCCTATACTGCCCAATTCCCTTTTTAAGGGGAATAAGCCTACTCAGTGTGGCAGGAAAAACTTATGGAAGGGTATTAAATGAGATAATGAAAAAAGTAGCTGAGAGAAGTGTAGGCGATGAACAAGGAGATTTGTGGAGAGGGAGGCGTTGTATAGACCAAATATTTATAGGAAAATGTAAGTTGAAAAGTACTTAGAGAATGATGGGAAGTTGTTTGCTGCTTTCATGGCCCTAGAAAAGGCATATGGCAGGGTTGACAGGACGGGTTTATGGGGTGTTCTAAGGAGATATGGCGTGGGAGAGCGTTTGCTGAATGGAATCCGACCCTTCTATAAGGATGCGAGTGCCTCGGTACGTGAGAATGGTGAGTTGCGTGAAAATTTCTGTGTTGTTGTGGTGTGAGACAGGAGTGTGTGATGTCACCATGGCATTTTAATGTGCACATGGACGGTTGTACGAAAGAAATGAAAGCCGGAGTAGGGGAGCTAGGTCCAAGGCTGAGATTAAAAGGTACGGAGGAGTCACTGGTGGCAGGGCTGTTTGTAGATGATACAGTATTGTTGGCAGGGAGTGAGGGAATGCTGCAGAGGATAGTGGATGATTTTGACAGGGTGTGTATGAGGAGAAATCTGAGAGTGAATGCTGGAAAGAGTAAGGTTATGGTATTTGAGAGGGCGAGGGAACAGGTCATTGATTTTGCAAAGCCGTACAATTTGAGCAGAGGGTACAACGAAGTGTAGGATGTTAGCCTTTTTGGTTGCTGTTTTTAAGTGTTTTTGTTTAAGTGTAATTTTTAATGTTTAAGGCGCGAACTGTTATCTCACGTCAGGTCCGATGTACCGTTGCCTGCGTTCTCCAGTTGATTGAAGTGGTTGAGACAACACTATAGCCTTTACTTAAGTGAGGTGTATTATGTGTTAGCCGAGCGGTAGCCGTTATAAGTTCACTTTAGTTCACTTTAGTTCACTTTAGTTCTCTCTCTCACAGGACAATACCAAGACAAAATGTACTTTAAGTATATTAACAGTATTATACAAAAGTTTACAGTTTACGTGAGCGAGTCGCACGCACACCAGAGCCAGCCACACCAAGGTGCCCGGGGCCAGCGAGCACCACTCGCCCGCCCGCTGCCCGCTGCCCTCTCTCGCCTTCTCCCCCGTCTTCGCCTTGCTCGCTCGTTTTATTTGCTTGTTAGATCGTCCGGAAGGGTGTGGGTTCCGGTTGATGACTGTTGATGAAAGTGTTCATTTGCTGATTCTTGGGTTAGCTCAGTATGTGTTCCCACGGCCATCAGCTCTGACGTGTTCCATAACATCCTGGCAAAGGCGCTGAGCCTGTGCTTAGACACAGCCACACACTCACATGTACATTATAATATACACATTACATCGCTCGGTTCCCTGAAAGTCGCGACCTCGCGACTCACCCGACCTTTAAAAGCAGTGTACCTACCCATGTTACAGTCGCCCAAAGTGTACTAACTAAGCGTGGTCTCGTTACAGTTGCTTTAAAAATTATCACAGAAGTCAGAGCCCGCCTAACGATACAACATAGGGAAATGCCAATGATAATAATCATGGAAGTAACAAGAAATGGGTAATGTACATACAGGTTGAGGTAAACAGGGCTAGAGTCGTGGACGTGGAAGTTGAGCACTATTCCGAGATAACAAAATAATAGCTCGAAAAATCATCTACATGATACATCCTAGAAAAAAAAAATTGACTAAACTGTCATTAGGATACATGGTAATGGAGCTATTTGGAATAGTAAAAAGAAAAAGGAACAATCCTTGAAGAAGATCTACACACTGAACCTTCGAGTCACACCTTGACACAAAACTGTCGCAGAGAAACACTCATCCGTTGCGGGACAATTAATTGCCAGTGTCGTTACCCTCGGCACGCCTTTGAGACGGGTGGGGTTTACAACAATAGATAAGGTTGTGTGAAAAGAGGTAATGTTATCCGTAGAGTCTCCTAATAGTTACAATGTGATAACAAGGACAAGTCTGGAGAACCTTAGAAGCATCGGCAGTCAGCACCACTAACTCCTAATACTCCGTTTTTCAGGTCTACAGTACTATAAAAGAAAATCCTGTCACCAAGTTGTGAAATCACTGTTGTAACAAATCTCACTGAAATATAGAATTCAAGCATAAGTGAGTAAAGTAATTCCAGCATTAATAAACATCAAATGAAAAAGACAAATTTCCACCTATTCCCCGATCAAAACGAACGTGGATGACTGACATCTGTGACGCCAAAAATAATTCCCGTAACGGGTAACAGTGGTATGTCAAGCAAAGGGTAAGTAAAACTCGTCTGCATACTTCCAAAGCTTACAGATATTCACATGCTGGTTACAATAAAAGTTAGGGACAGCATCTGCTCAACTTTAGTTAAGTCTGCCATTGCAGAGAAAAAGTCCGTTTTAAGCAGAAGCACATGAGCCTCAAGGTTAAATTGTACCTATCCCTATGTTAGTCTACACCCTCGGTTATTACGGCTCCAATTGAGTTAAGAAGACTGACTGGCTTGCATCAACTCAGCAATAAAAGAAAATAGTGGGTTAGAGTGAAAAGTATTACTCAAGCACTCCCCCTCGCATGAAAAAGATGCAGGCAAAAGCTCCGGAGCCAAACATAAATTAGTAAATGCGAGGATGCAGGTTATAGTCGTTTGGTGGAAAGATAGACAAAGCAGCGTCAGGCTGAACCTCAAGCCGGCGCTAATCTTTGGAGACGATCACTATGCACCATTCTGTGCCAAAAAAAAAAAAAAGATCGTAAAGCTCAAATTTCCATCCACCCATTTATCTGACTATTTCTGCTTAAACCACAGGTAAAAGAACACACCAAAGGATTTTTTTAATTTTTTTTATTACCGCTGGTGACACCCAAAAAGGTTTAGGTCAGAGGGTCGCGAAGGCCCCCCCCAGACGAACGTGTCGACGGCAAAAGAAGCTTCAAAAAGGACCCAAAATTAATTTAAGTGCCATAAAAGTTGGCTGATAAAACCGTGTAGGTTGTCAGGGATACTGCACTCCTTCGAAGAGGAACTTTAAGGACAATCATGTACACAAGGAACTCTAGTAATAATCTGGCATTAGCTACAAAAATGGTTTCTCCATCTGTCTAGTTTCCCTGTTTAAAACACGAGATCAAATCAGTAGACAGCCTATAGGCGTCCACTGGCCTGTTAAAAAGACCACTCGTTTGCACAGTGTCCACAGCAAAATATACACCCTTTATGAGGCTGTGTTGCCCATCTTCCCCAAATGCTTCAAGAAAAAGTGACCGAAACGCATCATAATCCTTCCGTCCTGTGAACGCGCTCCTGTTTATGAGGGCCGTGCTCCCGTTCCCGGGATTGACCTTCGAGCGGCTGAGAGATATTAATCTCCCGGATCTGACACGAATGAAATGTCCATGGCAATCTCACTTTGAAACAAGAAGTCCCTGGCCGAATACTCTGCCTCCCTTGCTACCCTGCGAAAGGCCTAACTGCTGTTGCTGTTAGCGGGTGATTAGGGGCAGAAGCCATTGTGGGATTAGTAAGGTAAGTAAATACCTCTTGGTTACTCATGCAGCGTAGAAGGAGGAGCAAGCACCCTTTGAAGACTGCTACACTCCATACATGACAGTTACCGTTATCCGTGACGGCACTGTCATTTCTCTCTACCCACCCCTCATAGTCCTCGGTGAGAACTTGTTATTCCGGGTCAGGTTTATCTGCCATTAAAATAGTTACTAGTAAAATGAGGAGTAAAATGGTAAAAGAAAAAAAATTATCGCTGCAAAAATAATTAAAGTAATAATCAGTCACCGCTAAGTATGTGCTCACTCCTCCCCGATGCTTTTAAAATGCTTAATAAAAGAGGAAAAAGAATAATGAGTGAGGCTTAGCAAGACAAAACTTCTCCACTGTGCAATAAAACACACAAAAGAAAGGAGAAAAGAAAATGGTTATACATAAAATGCGTAACAACGTTACTCAAGAAAAATATTAAACTTCTCCACTGTGCAATAAAACACAATAGAAAGGAGAAAATAAAATGAATGATTATTCATTAAATGCGTAACAATGTTACTCAAGAAAAATATTAAACAACCACACGCCAGAAAAATCAACAGCTGACAAATCTAATAGATTAGATACGGCCCCACACGCCTTAACACGTGAACATAATAATGGTAATTCACCTGAGATCATGTTACAAGTGGTGTAATTACTTAAACCGTATGTAGTGTCAGCTAAAATGTGTTAAAAACCTTGAAGACAGCAACTCGATACACCCTCGTCCTTCACCCCCCCGGTGGCTGGGGCAGGATGCAAGGGCGGCAGGGTCTGCCGTCCGTCGTCTGGAAGCGGTGGTGGGAGGGGCGGCGGGCAGACAATATACGCCCACCAGTCACCCTCAAAGGTCCGAGTTGCCTGGCGAAGAAAAGTGCGCACCTACGAATAGTTGTGTCGTAGGAAGAAACAAGTGCCGAGACAACTCCGATAGCCTGGCTGTGTGGAGGTGCGGGGCGCGCGGGTTGTGTGGCTGGGTTGTGCGGGGCGGGACGGGGCTTTGCACTCGGGTGCGGCCGTGTGCTGATTCGACTCACGGGGCAGGAGAGGCCACGCGCTTTGGTCAGCGTTTGCTTGCTGTGTCCGATTCCGTTCACTGCCCCCCCACACTGTCACTGATGTTATGTTTGAGAGAGAGAGATATAACAATTCGGAGTAGTTCGTAACCACGCTGTTCACCACTTTTGTTATGGCTTTTAAGTGTTACTTTTTTAACGTAGTTAACGACGAGGCGACCACCAGCCACCATTTTGTGTTATGGTATATTAGAGAGAGATAACACCTATATAACACTTCGGAGAGGTCCGTAAGACGCTGCCACCACTTTTGCTAGCCTTTTTGGTTGCTGTTTTTAAGTGTTTTTGTTTAAGTGTTATTTTTAATGTTTAAGGCGCGAACTGTTATCTCACGTCAGGTCCGGTGTACCGTTGCCTGCGTTCTCCAGTTGGTTGAAGTGGTTGAGACAACACTATAGCCTTTACTTAAGTGAGGTGTATTATGTGTTGGCCGAGCGGTAGCCGTTATAAGTTCACTTTAGTTCACTTTAGTTCACTTTAGTTCTCTCTCTCACAGGGCAATACCAAGACAAAATGTACTTTAAGTATATCAACAGTATTATACAAAAGTTTACAGTTTACGTGAGCGAGTCGCACGCACACCAGAGCCAGCCACACCAAGGTGCCCGGGGCCGGCGAGCACCACTCGCCCGCCCGCTGCCCGCTGCCCTCTCTCGCCTTCTCCCCCGTCTTCGCCTTGCTCGCTCGTTTTATTTGCTTGTTAGATCGTCCGGAAGGGTGTGGGTTCCGGTTGATGACTGTTGGCCATCAGCTCTGACGTGTTCCATAACATCCTGGCAATGGCACTGAGCCTATGCTTAGACACACAGCCACACACTCACATGTACATTATAATATACACATTACATCGATAAGGTTAGGGAAGGAGAGACTGTTGTAGGAGTTGTAGGATGTTGTTGTAGGACTCCCTCTTTCATAAGGGATTTAGAAACCATAGGGTTGAACTACAAGAGGAAATCTTGGGCAGCGAGGCCTCAGGAGTGGTGGGTAAATATTCTACAGGAGTTTGTACGTTTTATACATATCCAATGTTTATACCCGACGACTATACCCTGATGACGGGTAGGTGCGCCCTTAACATTAGTCCTCCGATATGTTTGACGTGTGTGACGTCCTTGTAAGGCTGGGAGACGGGAGTCCTGAAGGTTGAGCGATGATGTAGTCATGTGCAGCGGCTAGCAACACATCCTTTTAGTCCCTTTTTCTGGCCGAGTCGGGCGACATCTCCTGACTCGGAGAGGTAAATCGGCTAGTATGCGTGACCCTGAGCATAGCGGGCACCACTGTGTGGAGGCCGCGAATACTTTCTTACCCATAGCTGGGCGTTATCGCGGTAAGTTATCGTAAGGGTAGGCGGTGGCCGAACTGGTAGCGTACTGGGCCCACATTCACCGCGTGATGGACGACGCGGGTTCGAATCCCCACGCTACCACTCGGATTTTTCAGTCACCGCCGAGTGGCTTAAAACTACCCACATGCTGTCCTGAAGACCACCCATCAACCTGGACTCTGGAGGAAGCCGTCCAAGCGAATCAAGAACGAATTCCGGGGGGCAGCATGAGCCAATGCAAGATGGCGCCACTATAAACACTCGCCTGCGCCAGAACGGGCTGGGCCGACCATCAGGCCCCACCTGAAAAAAGCCTTGGGCCGACCATCAGGCCCCATCAGGCCCCATCAGGAAGATGCATACCGGCGCAACAGGCAACGACGTAAAAAAAAAAAAAAAAAAAAAAAAAAAAAAAAATAGTGATAATCGGTACTTTTTTCTGCTTCTCAGAAAAAAAACGTCTCATCCCTACTGCGCATGGGGTATGAAATATACACTAGGTTAATTTTTATGTTAGACTCAAAAATCAATATATCAGAGAGAAAAATCATTTAACTTTGCCCCCAAAATTGTTATTCACTGCTTCAAATTTGATATTCCATATTCGTTTGTGAGCATGCCATGGTATTGAAGGCACCCGGTGTTGTGTTATTTGGTGTCCCATCTTCAACAGCTGGCGCTCTTTTTTACAAACACTGGTGTCTCGTGAACTATGCATGTTCAGACCAATAAGCGTAGCCCTGTACAGTCTCACAAAGCTTTTTAACACATTAGGAGTTGCTGGAAGGCTGAATCAGACATACAGTACCACCATCCTCGCTGTTTCTAGAACGACACTCTGTACATATAAATACAACTCGTACAGAGTGGCGGTCTAAAACAACGAAGATGGTAATGGTACTGTATGTCTGATTCAGCTGCTTAATTACGGTTAAAAAGCTTTGTGAGACTGTACAGGTCTGCGCTTGCTGGTCTGAGCATGCATAGTTTACGAGAGACCAGTGTTTGTAAACAAAAGAGCCAGCTTTTGACGGTGGGAAGCCAGATAACACAACACCGGTTCAGGCGTTTCTAGTATTACCGTCCATAGGTACGTGTCAACGTGTGGTTTCCAGGTTTCGCAAGTTCTCTAAAATACGGATAATGAAAATTTGAATTCATCTATTTTTTTTATTTAAATATCAATATGGTATCGTTTTCACTTATCGGACTTATCGCTAGCTAGTATCAGAATTGAGGATTTATATCGGTATCGGTTATCGGTTATCGCCTATATTTGTGTCTCCACTCAACGAACATCGGTTATCACCGATAAGGTTTCCCATTATCAGTTATCGGTTATCGGGAATAAGGTTTTCTGTTATCGTGCCCAGCTATGTTCTTACCACACCAGGGGCTGTTAGACATATAGGCCCAACGCTCAGCCTTCCCCTGTAGTGTTCTGCGGTGGGTTGGGGCACAGGAGAGCGAACCTAGCTCCCAACATGATTATATGGCACCCAGTAAGTTTGATAGGTCTGGTCGGGGCAGGAGTGCCTCCCTGCCCCGAACACACCCACCCCCTTCTCCTGGGGACCGCCATGGTGGTGCAGAGAAGACATGAGCTTTTCGAACCAGATCCTGGGCTAATCTCCGGCTGGCTCTCCGTGTGGGTGCCAGGAACGTCCTGACCCTCTCAGATGATCAGCGACTACCCCGTCTGTCAGCTGAGCTCAGGAGGCTGAGAGTGGGCATAGTGCGGCTCTCCGAGACGAAGATACCTGTCAATGGAGATACCAGTAGAGAGGGTTACACCTATATACTACTGGTCAGGCCATAGCGATGGTGTTCATTGTAAAGGAGTAGCTATAGCCATTTCTAGCTGAGTGCATTCCTTTTTCGTTTGGGTTACTCCGGTTGATGAGCGTATGCTGTCTTTTATTTTTACAGTTATGGAAACAGTTCAAGGGCAAGAAAAAAGGAAACAGTAAAGAAAAAAAAGCCAGCTACTCACTGCTCCTACAAGAGTCAAGAGGAGTGGCCAAAAGATAGGTCAATTTCGGGTGGAGAGGTATCCTGATACCCTCCTCTTGAAAGAGTTCAAATCGTAGGCAGGAGGAAATACAGATGAAGGAAGATTGTTCCAGAGTTTACCAGCGTAAGGAATGAAAACGTGAAAATGCTGGGTAACTCGTGCGTAAGGGATTTGGACAGTAAAGGGATGAGCTTGATTAGAAAGTCGTGTCCGGCGAGGCCGCGGGAGGGGGGGGAGACATGTAGTTAGCAAACTCAGAAGAGCAGTCAGCGTGAAAATATCGATAGAAGATAAAAAGAGAAGCAACATGGCGGCGGAATTTTAGGGGTAGAAAACCATCAGTAAGAGGAGGAGAGCTGATAATAAGAGCCTTAATCTCCACTCTGTCCATCAGAGCTGTGCAGTGCCCCCCCACACACACACACGTGAGATGCATACTCCATACGAGGGCGGACAATGCCCCTGTATACAGATAGCAACTGTGCGGGGAAAAAGAACTGACGGAAACCATACAGAACGCCCAACCTCGAGGAAGCTGATTTAGTGAGAGAGGAGCTGTGAAGTTTTCAGTTAAGATTTTGAGTTAAGGAGAGACCGAGGATGTTTAGTGTTGAAGACGGTGACAGCTGAGTGTTGTTGATAAATAGGGGATAGATGTTTGAAGGATTGTGTCGAGTTGGTAGGTGGAGGAATTGGGCTTTTGAGGCATTGAAGAACACAAGGTTCCTTTTACTCCAATCGAAAATGAAAGCAAGGTCTGAAGTTATGCGTTCTGCAGGCTCCAGTCTGGAGTTATGTAATTCCTGCTGAGAGGGTCTTCTGCAGTGATTGGAGATGCAGAGTGGGTCGTCAGCGTGTGAGTGGATAGGACAGTTTATTATGAAAAGAAGATCATTGATGAATAACAGGAAGAGAGTGGGTGATAGGACAGAGCCCTGTGAAACCCCACTGTTGATAGGTTTCGGGGAAGAACAGTGACCGTCTACCACAGCAGAGATGGAACGGCCGAAAAGGAAGCTGGAGAAAAAGGAACAGAAAGAGGGATTGAATCCGAAAGAGGGCCGTTCAGAATGCAAAGAATTGTGCCAGACTCTATCGAAGGCTTTCGATATGTCTAGCGCAACTGAGAAAGTTTCACCGAAATGGCTAAGAGAGGATGACCAAAAATGAGTTAAGAGAGTTAGAAAATCGCTAGTACAACGCCCCTTGCGAAACCCATAATGGCGATCAGATAGAAGGTCAGAAGTGGAAAGGTGCTTATGAATCTTCAGGTTAAGGATTGATTCAATAGCCTTATATTTTTTTTTTTACAACCCTGCCTATTGCACCGATAGGCTTTCTTCGTGGGCCAGATGGTCGGCCCAAGCCCGTCGTGGCGCAGGCATTTTTTTTATAGGGGCTCCAGTTATGTTTTGGCTCATGCTGCCCCCTGGAACTCATTCTTAATTCACTTGACGGATTCTTCTAGAGTCCGGGTTGATTAGTGATCTTCTGGACAGCATGTGGGTAGTCTTAGGCCACTCGGCGGTAACTGAAAAATCCCAAGTGGTAGCGTGGGGATTCGAACCGACGTTGTCCATGGCGCCGTGAATGTGAACCTAGCACGCTAACCACTCAGCCAGCTATAGGGCGGTAGTTTGAGGGATTAGAACGGTCACCCTTCTTAGGCACAGGCTGTATGAGGCGTACTTCCAGCAGGAAGGAAAGGTAGATGCTGATAGGCAAAGGCGAAAGAGTTTAACCAGGCAGGATGTCAGCATGGAGGATATGAGAGTTGAGGCCAGAGAGGGCATAGGCTGGTGAGGTTGAAGCACATCTTGAGCTGCATATCTCTTATTGCAGTGTACGCCCATACCGAGATGTGTGGCCTTTAGGAGAAAAAGATGTTCTACGTCAAACTTAACTCTATAGTTGACCAGTGCCCCCATACGACACACTCATTCTCGTGGGTGACTTCAGTGCAGTGGTGGGCACATAGAGATGGATATTAGTTTGGTGTTGGACCCCACGGGTCTGGCACTAGAAACGTAAACAGTTATCTCCTGAACTTTAAAAAGTCCAGAATGCTGAGGACTGCTGATTCCTGGTTCCAGAGACGCGAGTCTCGCCGCTAGATTTGGTAAAGCAATGCTGACGGTCTGGTAAAGGAGATCAATCACATCATATTTGTTAGTACTCATTGGAGGATCCTTCAGAACTGTAGAGTTTTCTAGAGTGCTGAGTTTTTTTTTTATACTACTCACAGGCAAATTGTTGCAACACTTGGGATACGCATCAGATCCAAAACATTCCCAAGATGAAACTCCCCAAGGTTCCATCTAGAGAAACTATGGGACCAGGCGTGTGCTCAGGGGTACTCAGTGGCAGCCTCAAATCGGTTTGAGGTGCTTGGACCTTTGGAGGACTCTGGAGAGCTATGGGATACCTTTAACGTAAAACTTTCAAAGCTGCCGAGGAATTCATTGGCGAGCACCCCAGGTATAGGAATGGCGTTGCCTCAAGGGAGACACTGGATAATATTGAGGGGAGTCGTCCTCCCAGGCTGGCTGGGGACTCGGAGCGATACCGGACTCTGTCACGAAGGACTAGAACCCGAAGAGGGAAATGGAAAGATACGTCAGATACATCGCTGAGAATGTCGAGGTTTGTCTAAATGCAAACGACCTTAGACCTGCCTGTCGAGCTCTGAAGCAGCTCTGCTTCAAATCCACATCTCAGATGAATACTATCCGAATGGCTGATGGGCAGATAGTATCGAATGCGGATAGGTACCGGACTCTTTGGGCCGAGTACCTTGGGAAGCTGTAAACGGCACAGCCCCCAAGCAGACAGCTCGCTCTGACTGGGTTGCAGATGGCGGTTGCTGATCCACCAACAGACGAAACTCTACCCTCTCTTGCGGAAGGGAGAGAGGCTGCGATTAAGTTGAAGTGTGGAAAGGCAGCTGGGGACTGTAGTACCAGAGTACGCAGAGTTGTTGAAAACTGGGGGTGAAGCCATGATCCGTGGGTTGCATACGGTGCTGTCTGCCGTGTGGCAGTCCGGTGCCATTCCTCATGACAGGAAAAGGGGCTTGGTTAGCCCTCTTTGGAAAGGGAAAGGGACCGACAGGACTTCAACAATCATTGTGGTATTACACTGCTAGGTGTGCCGTACAAGGTGCTCGTTCATCTATTGCTAATGCGAATTCGATCTCATCTACTAAAGTTTAAAAAACCTAAGCATTTCGGAATTACGCCCGGCAAGTCATAAACTGACGGGATCCTAGCACTTTGCGTCCTCGTGGAACGCCGACGTAAGTTTCGACAAGGGCTGCTCGCAGCCTATGTCGAACTCAAGAAGGCTTTTAACTCAGTGCATCGTGAGCATTCGTGGCATTTGTGCATTGATTATTGACTTGATGACTGGTTTTTACTCTGGGCCTGAGTGCCATGAAGTATGGGGAGGTGTTTTCGGCTTCTTCCCTGTAAATTCAGGAGTGAGGCAACGGTGCGTCCTTGCTCTATCATTTTCAGCACTTGCATGGACTGGGTATTGGGAAAAGTTGCTGATCAAAGTCGTTGCAAAGCATATGGTAGTAACATCAAGGTCACTGATCTTGTTTTAGCTGACGATGATGTACTCCTCGCAGAATCGCTGGAGGTCTGGGTAATTGGTCATGAAGTGCTGCATGAGGTGGCGAAGACTGGAACTGAAGGTCTCCTATGCCAAAACTTAGGTCCAGTCGTTGGAGGTTTGCTGGATAGCCCAATTCAGTTTGTCCATGCGTGTGGTGAGGACGTCGAAGTCACCAAAAACTTCCCATATCTTAGTAGCGTAGTGCATAGCATTGGTGGGTCTCACCAGGAAGTCACTAACGGATTGGACTCTCCCAGTGTGTCATGGACTCGCTCAGTACGAGGATATGGTTTTATCGATATCTATGCAAGCGGACAAAGATTCGAATCTTTAATAAAGTCGTTTGTGATCCTCTCTTACTGTAAGACTGTGAGACATTGACACTGAACAGCGACTTGGAGAGGCGTGTCGATGCCTTTGGATCACTTGCCTTCGCAGGATCATAGCGTATCGCTGGGATAACTTTTGTGTTGACTCAGCGACTGCTCCCTAAAACTGAATCGAGGCCTGTTACCAGTTTAGTCCGCGAGCGCAAACCCCAACTAGACGGGCATGTGGCGCGCCTCCCAGACGTCGATCCTGCTCACAGAGTTGTTTATCTACGACACAACCTTTAAGAATGTCAGTACGTTTGTAGGGTCGATTTTTGTTTGATACGAAATGTATGAAAAGTATCCGAAAACACATGGCAACATCCTCCCGAGAGATCAGCGTCATCTGAATGTAAACAAACCCCCCGGTGATCTTTAATTAAATCCCACCGAAGTGTTTATTCTGCTGACCTACATCAATTGTGCGCCCATGGCTCTGCATATTATTGTTTTTCTTATTTATCACTATATCTTTTATTTTTACCCATAGTTAGAACTTGCAACTCTCTCTCTCTCTCTCTCTCTCTCTCTCTCTCTCTCTCTCTCTCTCTCTCTCTCTCTCTCTCTCTCTCTCTCTCTCTCTCTCTCTCTCTCTCTCTCTCTCTCCGCTCACTCTCAGGCACTAGTAGAAGTAGAAATTAGACGGTCAGTGGCCCTGAAAACTTGAGAGGGGAAAGAAGCGCTTCCATGAGTTCCTCCTCTTTGTTTTCGCTTTTCTCGGCTGATTTTCTGAGAAAAAACAGTTTGTGGGCATTTCTTCAAGATACCAAAGAAGGGGAAACGTGCTCTTGCTTCATCAGCAAGAAGTCTGGCACAGCACAGAGCGCGTTACTGCCAGGAGAGAGACGACAGGGCGCAAGCAACGTAACCACTACAAAAACCCGCGTCACAAGTGACACCAGGGAAAGAAAGAACTTGACATTACAAATCCCAGGATTCGCAAAGATATGGATATGAGTCGAGAGAAGGTGGTATTGTCAGATCCACGAAAAAAATAGAAGGAAAGCAGAAGTAGGCCCATGTTATGCTCCAGGAGAGCATAAACATCTTGGCTTGAAGCACTATTGAGGGTAACTCAAAACACCTACCTGATGAAATACTGCTTTTAGAATGCCCCAGAGGTGAAGTTCCATATGGACTGATAAAGGCCAACGAATATTTGATTCCTACATTTATAAGAGGCATGAAACATCACCTGCAATACATTGTTCTTTCATGTGTTATATGATGTCTGTCAATAATTGTGCATAACTCACTTATTGTCCCCATTTTATTTACGTACAGGGACTGAAAATAGAAGGAAAACTTTGACGCTCGTTTCCCGTAACTTTACTTTTGATAAGGTCATAAGTACAATAGTTGCTTCTGCTCTAGGATTCCTTACTTTATTTTTATTTTATTTGTTTTATTTGAAGGCTGTCACTTTTTTTCTAAATAACTTGGCAGCATTAGGTATGTATGTTGAGTATCTGATTTTTCTGTCACTGTAAATGCTTTATTGCAGTGGAACACATGGATAGGATACATTAGTAATAATTCATCTTCATGGATTACCCAATACCCAATTGTCCTACAACAGTGAATCTGCTAAAATATCATGGCCATGTTCAGGGTAGTTTTCAAAAAAAAAAAAAAAAAAAAAAAAAATCCAAGGCATAAGTCATAATATCAAGGGAATAGATGCATTATGAAAATGCTCGTTTTGCATGCATAGAAATATACTTAAAAAATTCAGAAAAATAAGTCTTTTTTCAGAATGCAATGAAAATTGGTAGATAATAGTCTTCCAAACCAAGACATATCATCCTAGGACAAAAACATTTTTTTCCCTTTAATTAAAGGTACTGTCATCCTCCCGACTATACGGGCATGTGGCGTGCCTCCGAGACGTCGATCGTGCTCACAGGGTTGTTTCTCTACGAGACAACCGTTAATGAATGAGACTAATTTAAGCCCCGTTCACACTGTGCCGACTCTGGGCCACGATTACCCACGACTCTAGGGTACACGAGGTCTTGGGTGTTGATGTGAAAGGGTCGGGCATGTCTTGAAAGAGGTCTTGCTGCGCCGACGTCGTGACGCGAGTCTGGAGTCGTGAGGGTTAGCACGACATGCTGGCAGCTAGTTGGCCGAATGTCCCAGACAGTCGGCAAGACACCAAGACCCCAATAAAACCTCCCCCCCTTCTTGGAGCGAGGGAACCAACTGGTCAAATGGAAATGAAATGGAAAAGTCGCTGGGTTGTCGTGGCCCAGAGGCGGCACAGTGTGAACGGGGATTAAGAGGACGCCCTAGGAACTCATGGCTGGGGCAAGTCAGCTGATCCTGCCGGGAGTGACTTAAGATTGATAGGGCAGCAGCATGGGAGCTTGCTCGGGGGACCGACGGGACTATGTACGGCGAGTTAGTGAAACGACCCGCCCCCGGCTTACCTCCCCATCATTTGGTTAGCATACCTCAGTGGTAGGGTATAGATAAGTCCTTTAGCATAATTATAATAATACTGTAGATAGGTGGATAGAGAGTACGATATGTATGAGTATAGACGTAGATAAATAGATAATACTTAGAGAGAGAGAGAGAGAGAGAGAGAGAGAGAGAGAGAGAGAGAGAGAGAGAGAGAGAGAGAGAGAGAGAGAGAGAGAGAGAGAGAGAGAGAGAGAGAGAGAGAGAGAGAGAGAGAGAGAGAGACGAAAAGGAATATAAAAATTAAAAGAGGAGTCGAGAAAACAAGAAATAAAAGAGAATATAGATTAGAAAAGAACTGAAATAATAAATAAGAAAATAAAAATATTCCCACATAACCATTTCTTTTTACACTTAAGACTACCTTCCCTTTCCTCGTCCTCCCTCCACCCCTCCTCCCCATCCTCCATACCACTCCCTCCATTCCTCTTTCTTCCCATTATTTCCCAACCCCCTCCTTACCCCGTCCCCTTTCCTTCCCAACCCCTCCATCATCGCTCCCCTTCCTTCCCGCCTCCTTCATGCCCCCTCCCGTTCCCTTCCGAACCCCCTCCATCCCCCCTCCCCTTCCCTTATCAACCCCCTCCATCCTCCCTCTCCTTCCCAATTCCTTCTATGCCCTCTCACGTTAGTTCCTCCCCCCTCCATCCCCCTTCCCTTCTCCCCTTCCCCCTCCATCCCCCCCTCTCTTTCCTCTTTCATCCCCCTCTATCCTCTTCTTCCTTCGTTCTTAAACCCCTTCCGTCATCCCGTCCCCATCCCTTCTCTACCCATTCCACCCAATCTCTCTTCCCTACCCACCTCCTTTATCCACACTCCCCGTCCCGTCTCACGCCATCCCTCCACCCCGTCCTTCACAAGTCATCCAACCGCTCCCCGTCATTCCCACTCCTTCCTTCCCACCCTTTTTATTCCCCCTCCCCTTCCCTTCACAATCCCCTCTATCACCGCTCTCCTTCCTTCCCGACACCCTCCATTTCTGCTCCCCTCCACTTCCCCACCCCCTCCATCTCCTCCCTTTCCTTCCCCACCCCCAGCACTTACACACCACTACCCCACCCCCTCCATCTCCTCCTTTCCTTCCCCACCCCAGCACATACACACCACTACCCCACACTACCCCACCCTCTTCATCTCCATTCTCCTTCCATCTCTAACCTTCCTCCCCTTCTCTTCTCACCCTCTTTATCCATCCTCCTCATCCCCACCCTCCACCCCCTCCCTTCCTTCTCTATCCTCTATCAGAACTACCCTACCTTCCCCACCCCTCCTTCCCACCAACCTTTCCCTTTCCACCACCTCCACCATCCATCCCTTTCCCCACCTCCATCACCCCTCCTTTCCTTTCCCATCCAAATCCACCCTTCCCCTTTCATTCGTAACCCCCTCCAACCCCTAAGCCTACCCTTCATTCCTCACAACCGTCCTCCCCCCTCCCTTCCTTGCCCTCCATCTCCCCCGTCTTCAGCCTCCCTTTCCAATACCCACCGAATACCCTCTATTTCTTCCCAACCAAGTTCAACCCACCACCCCATCCCAACCCAACCCCCTCCATCCATATTCCCACAGCGGAGGAAACAGATCAATGGCAAAAACAAATAATAATGAGAAAAAAAAGATCGCCAATCACTGCCCCCCAAAAAGGGTACAGAAGAGTGGCCTAAAGAGAGGTAAATTCCTGGAAGAGAAGCGTCTTCATACCCTCCTCGTGAAAAGGAAGTTCAAATCGTAGACAGGAGGAATTACCGACGAAGGAAAATTGTTCCGGCATTTGCAAGTGAAAGAATGAAAGGATGAAGATGCTGGTTAATTCATGCGTAAAAGATTTGGACAGCACAGGGATGAGCTAAAGTAAAAAATGTCGACTGCAGAGCGAGGGGGGGGGGGGGACGCAGCTAGGAAGTTCAGAGAAGGTGTCAGCATACAAATATGTATAGAAGGCAGAGTGGCGGCGGACTATGTGGGAGAATACAGTCAGTAAGAGGAGGGAGTATAATATATATATATATATATATATATATATATATATATATATATATATATATATATATATATATATATATATATATATATATATATATATATTATTTTTTTTACAGCAAAGGAAACAGCTCAAGGGCCAAAAAAAGGACACAACAATGAAGAAAACCGGCTAATCACTGCTCTTCATGACACGAAGAGCCTTAGACTCTTCTCTGTCCAAGAGAGCTGTCTGAGTGGACCCCCAACCCCCCACACACACAAGAGGTGCATACTCCATACGAGGGCAGACAAGGCCACTGTATATGGATAGCATCTGGGTGGGGAAAAAAAAAAAGGAGTAGACGATACAGTAAAAGAAGAGATCTGAGGTTTCCAGTTGAGATTTTGAGTTAAGACAGACCGACGATGCTTATTGAAGAGGAAGGTGGCAGCTGAGTGCTGTAGAGGAATAGGGGATAGGTGTTTGGAACGTTTTGGAACTGAGGGAGAAATTGAGTTTTTGAGGCGCTGAAGGACACAAGCTGAGGTAAAGCGTTCTGCATCGGCCAGCTAGGAATCATGTAGTTTCTGTTGGGACGGCCTTCTATCAAAAAATGTTGAGTTATGAAGAAAAAAGTCATCAACGTAAGATCGAACAAGACAGTTTGCTATGGAAAGATCATCAATGAACAACAGAAAGAGAGTGGGTGATAGGACAGAGTCCTGTGGGGCACCATTGTTGATAGGTTTACGGTAAGAAGAGTGACCGTCTACCACAGCAAAGATAGATCGGCCAGAAAGGAAACTTGAAATGAAAGCTCAGAGAGAGGGATAGAATCCATAGGAGGGTAGTTTGGAAAGCCAAGATTTGTGCTAGACATTGTCAAAAGCTTTCGAGATGTCTATGGCAACAGCAAAATTTCACAGGAACGGCTGAGAGGATGATCAGGAGTCAGTTAGAAGGCAGGGTGATCACCAGTAAAGCGGCCTTTGCGGAGCCTATACTGGCGATCACATCTGCTGAGGAATTTCAAAAGCTTTAGAAAGACAAGAAAGTAAGGCTACGGTAGCCTGAAGGATTAGAACGGTCACCTCATTTAGGCACAGGTAGCATATAGGCGCACTTAAAGCAGGAAGGAAAGGTAGATGTTGAAGGGCAGTGACGAAAGACTCTGACAGCAAGGTGTCAGCACGGCAGCACATTTTTTTTAAGGACAACAAAAGGCACTCCATCAGATCCATACGCTTTCGGAAAATTGAGGCCAGAGAGGGCACATAAAACATTATCCTTATGAATCTTGATACCAAGCATAGTGAAGTCAGAAGATGGGTGAATAGTAGGAATATGCCCTGAATCTTCCAGAGTGGAGTTTAAAGGAAGAGTTTGAGAGAATAGTTCAGCCTTAGAGACAGATGTGACAGCTGTGCTGCCGTCAGGATTAAGGAGAGGAGGGGAAAGATGTAGAAATGCAATTGTTTGAGATATTTTTTGGTTGGTAACAGATGTTCCGGGAAAAATTAGTAATAGCAAGGTGTTGACATTTACTATTAATGAATTTGTTTTGGGTAATTCGATTGATAGATTTGGAAAAATTCTGGACAGAAATGTAAAGATCGTGATTTGCAGGAGTGCGAAGGCTCTTGTATCTTTTGTGAGCCGCCTCTCTATCTATGATAACACGATAACAAGCGAGATTAAACCAATGCATTTTAGAATGAGAAGTAAAGAATGTACGTGGAAAATGTGCCTTCATTCCAGAGACAATTACCTCTGTAATGCGCTAGGCTAACACAGAGGAGTCTCTGTCCTGAGAAATCACTTCAGGTGAAATCGGAGAAGTACATGTTTAGGTAGTCACTCGGAGCTGAATCGAAATGCCAGAACCACCGTCTTTTCGGTCCGTTCAAAAATGTACAGGAGCGATAGGACAATGCGGAAAAAAGATTGTGATCGGAGGAGCCCAACGGAGAGAACAGTTTGACAGAGTAAGCCGAAGTTAGGAAGAGGCCTAGAATGTTGACCGTATCACGAAGTCGGTCGGAAATACATGTAAGGCGCTGAATCAACTGTTCTAGATCACTGAGGAGAGCAAAGTTGTCGACTTTTTTATTAGGCTGGTCAGTGAAAGAAGATGAAATCAAAGCTGGTGGTGAACATAAAAATCTCCTTGGATTGAAATTTCAGCGAAGGGAGAGTGAGTCAACAAGTGATCCACTTAAGAGTTTAGATAATCAAATATTTTTTCATAGTTGGTAGAGTTAGGTGAGAGATAAACAGCACAGCTTCATTTAGTAATAGAATTACAATCAAGTCTTCCCCAGATGTCTAAGAAGAAGAAGAAGAAGAAGAAGAAGAAGAAGAAGAAGAAGAAGAGGAGGATGAGGGTGATGAAGAAGAAGAAGAAGAAAAAGAAAAAGAAAATGAAAAAGAAAAAGAAGAAGAAGAAGAAGAAGAAGAAGAAGAAGAAGAAGAAATAGAAGAAAAAAGGGGAAATAAAACAGAGAAGGAGCGTCAAGAAAAATAATGACAATGATATATATTTTTATTTTTTACGATTTTGCCTATGGCACCAGTAGGCTTTCTTCATAAGGCCTGATGGTCGGCTCCAGCCTCCAGCCCGTTGTGGCGCAGGCAAGCGCCATCTTGTATTGGCTCAGGTCACCCGCACCCAAAACCACCCGCATTGCTGACCTGGACTTTGAGGCGACGGTGGTTGATAGTCGTATCGACCACATGTAGTGTTACCACTTTAAAAATAGCTTGTAGTAAGGTTTGTAATCATTGAAAGATGGTTGCCGTCACGCTATGAATTGCTTTGTGAATGGATATGAGAGAATATACTGCCAAAACTCTAATCTGATGGAGCTTTTGTATTAATAAAAGTAGCAGTAGTAGTAGTAGTAGTAGTAGTAGTAGTAGTAGTAGTAGTAGTAGTAGTAGTAGTAGTAGTGTTAGTAGTGTTAGTAGTAGTAGTAGTAGTAGTAGTAGTAGTAGTAGTAGTAGTAGTAGTAGTAGTAGTAGTAGTAGTAGTAGTAGTAGTAGTAGTAGTAGTAGTAGTAGTAGCAGTAGTAGTAGTAGTAGTAGTAGTAGTAGTAGTAGTAGTAGTAGTAGATGTTGATAGTAGTAGTAGTAGTAGTTTAGTAGTAGTAGTAGTAGTAGTAGTAGTTGTAGTAGTATAGTAGGTAGTAGTAGAAAGTAGTAGTTGTTAGAAGTAGTAGGAGCAGTAGTAGTAGGAGTAGTAGTAGTAGGAGTAGGAGTAGTAGTAGTAGTAGTAGTAGTAGTAGCTAACGTCATTACCAATCAGAGCAAAGGGCTTCAGCCTCAACAAACAAGAATTTGTCGACGCCGTTGCTCTGAGATATGGCTGGCCGATTGAGGGACTGCCTGATCTCTGTGCATGTGGATCACCAAATGATGTCACCCACACCATGACATGTAAAAAAGGAGGCTTCGTCTGTATTCGACACGATGAAGTGAGGGATCTGACAGCCAGCATGCTTGGGGAGGTATGCCAAGATGTCACTACCGAGCCGGCACTGCTTCCCCTGGACGGCGAACACCTTCGGTACAGGACTGCCAATACCTCACATGAGGCATGGGTTGATGTAAGTGCCCGCGGATTCTGGGTGCTCGGACAGCAGGCGTTCATGGACATCCGCATATTCGACCCGATGGCTGCCTGTCACCGTGAGCTGCCCCTGCAAGCCGCCCACCACAGGAACGAGCAGGAGAAGACAAGGGCATACGGTGAAAGAATCCAACATGTGGACCAAGGCAGCTTCACCCCCATCGTCTTCACCACATCCGGCGGGATGGGTCCCGGGGCCCAATGCTTCTACGCACGCCTCGCGGAACTAATCTCAGAAAAGAAGCATCAGCCAAGGAGCCACGTTGTCGCCTGGATGAGGTGTCGCCTCTCGTTCTCCCTGCTCAGGTCGGCCATCCTATGTCTCAGGGGCACCAGACACTCTGGCCCAAAAGCCACCAACATCTCCAATATGGACTATGAAGCCACAGTGGTGGAGAGTGACCTTAGGGTGGGTCGGGAGTGACTTGAGTAGGGAAGGAAAGGGGGATCTAGACGTAATAGATGATAGGTGATTTAGTGTCAGGTAGTATTAGTGATATGGTTGGATGCCACAGTCATTAGCGAACAGAGTTGGGGCTAATGACCTCCAAGCTATGGAACCCTCCATGATTATGTGTCGGGAAAATAAACATGGGTGGAGGTATCATTTATGTAGTAGTAGTAGTAGTAGTAGTAGTAGTAGTAGTAGTAGTAGTAGTAGTAGTAGTAGTAGTAGTAGTAGTAGTAGTAGTAGTAGTAGTAGTAGTAGTAGTAGTAGTAGTAGTAGTAGTAGTGGTAATAGTAGTAGTTGTTGTAGTAGTAGTAGTAGTAGTAGTAGTAGTAGTAGTAGTAGTAGTAGTGGTAATAGTAGTAGTTGTTGTAGTAGTAGGACAGTAACGACAGGGCTAGAAACTTTGCTGACAAGACGAGACAAGGCAAAGTGGCCATGGCAACTAGGTCACTGTCAATAGAAGATGAGGCAGCGGGAGTCCTTCCCATGACGGAAGAGACACGCCAGATCCTTAAGGACAAGCATCCAGATGCTAGACCTGCACACCCAGAAATGAAGTTCCTTGGGGACTACACCCCACCGCATCGAGTTGTCTTCGACCATATCAGCGGTGACGTGATCTGGAAGCACGACCTTCCCATGCAGGGAGCGGAGGGACCATCAGGCTTGGATGCCAAGGGGTGGAAACACCTCCTCAGTAAGAACATCTTTGGTAATCCAGCTGTGGATCTTCGCGACGCAATAGCCGCCCTAGCAAGAAAATTGGCGTCAGAGAATTGCCAACACCTCGAGCCTTTGATGGCCTGCCGGCTCATCCCGCTGGATAAAAAACCAGGCTGTCGCCCCATCGGGATAGGGGAGGTGCTCAGGAGGATCATAGGCAAGGCTGTCATGGAGGTGGTGAAGGACGACGTGAGGAAGGCGGTGGGAAACCTCCAAGTGTGTGCGGGTCAGCAGGCTGGGTGTGAAGCTGCCATTCACGCCGTCAGGAAAATGTTCGAAGACCCAGAATGCGAGGCGGTGCTGATGGTGGACGCTGCTAATGCATTCAACAACATCAATAGGGAAACATCACTGCACAACATCAAAATCAAGTGCCCTATATTCGCCCAATATATTGAAAATACATACAAGGAACCTGCCAGACTGTTAATCAGCAGTCAAAATGACCAACGACCGGGAGACCCGGTGGCCATACAATCCTCAGAGGGCACCACCCAGGGGGACCCAGTGGCCATGGCAATGTTTGCCCTGGGAATGATGAAGCTGCAGGACATCATCCGCCATGAAAACACCAACGTCAAACAGGTGGCGTATGGGGATGACGTCACCGGGGTAGGAAAGTCTGCAGACCTCAGGAAATGGTGGGACCTCGTCAATGAACACGGCCCTAAAATAGGGTACCATCCCAACGCCACGAAGTCTGTGGTGATTGTAAAACCAGAGGCATACGATCGGGCCAAAACAGCATTCCAGGGCAGTAACGTGAAACTGTCAGTGACTGGAGAAAGACACCTCGGGGCAGCCATTGGAACAGCTAAATACAGAACCGAATATGTGAAAACGGCTGTAAAGCGCTGGGAGTCCGAACTGCAGAGACTGAGCGAGATCGCCAAAACAGAACCGCAGGCAGCCTACGCAGCATTTACGTACGGTGTCAAGCATAAATGGATCTACCTCATGAGGACACTTCCTGATGTTGCTCCGTTACTAAAACCTCTGGAAGATGCTATCAGAAACACCTTCATACCGGCGATAGCAAATGGGAGATGTCCCAGTGACCAGGAGAGAAGATTGCTGGAGTTGCCGCCAAGAATGGGTGGGCTCGGCATCACCAACCCGCAAAATCTGGCTGAGTCTGAATTCGGGAACTCAATCCGAATCACAGCCACCTTGACCGGATATATTACCAATCAAAATGAAAGGGGAGAAGACAACCCTCAAGATATTAGGTCACTAAGGAATGAAATCTCCATAAACAGAGAAGGAAAACAGAGAGACACTCTGAGTGACCTAATGAGAGAACTCCCAGAAGACACAAGGAGGAGGACAGATATTGCACAGGAAGTGGGCGCTTCAAACTGGCTAACCACACTACCTATCAGGGCAAAAGGCTTCAACTTAAACAAAAAAGAATTTACTGATGCCCTTGCCCTCAGGTATGGCTGGCCAGTGGGTGGGCTCCCAAACATGTGTAACTGTGGCTCACCCTTCAACCAAAACCATGCCATGACATGCAAGAGAGGAGGTTTCGTCTGCATGAGACATGATGAAGTAAGAGACGTAACAGCTCAGATGCTGAAAGAAGTCTGCCACGACGTGACTGTGGAACCCATGCTGCTCCCTCTGCAAGGCGAACACCTCGCCAGACGCACCGCTAATGTTTCGAACGAAGCACGAGTGGATGTTAGCGCCAGAGGGTTTTGGACTCGTGGACAAAGAGCATATTTTGACATAAGGATCTTTGATCCCATGGCCCATTGCCACAGAGACCTGACCCTTGATGCAGCCCACAGAAGAAACGAACAAGAGAAGAACAGAGCATATGAAGAAAGAATATAGAATGTGGACCAGGGCTCCTTCACCCCGGTAGTGTTCACGACGGCAGGAGGGATGGGACCAAGGGCGTAGAGCTTCTACGCAAGACTCGCCGAAACACTGGCGGATAAGAAACAACAGCCAAGAAGCAGTGTGGTCGCCTGGATGAGATGCAGGCTGTCCTTCTCCCTCCTGAGGTCAGCCTTGGTCTGCCTGAGAGGAACGAGGTCACCTGCACCCAAAACCACCCGCATTGCTGACCTGGACTTTGAGGCGACGGTGGTTGATAGTCGTATCAACCACAAGCTCTGTTAGCTTAAAAATAAAATGTTTAGTAAAGTTTGTAATATTAAATAAAGATGGTTGTCGGCCACAGTCATTGGCGGGGTGGGGCCAATGAATTGCTTTGTGAAAGGATATAATAGAATATACCGCTCACAACGCAACTCTAATAGATGGAGGCCCGTAGTAGTAAAAAAAAAAAAAAAAGTAGTAGTAGTAGTAGTAGTAGTAGTAGTAGTAGTAGTAGTAGTAGTAGTAGTAGTAGTAGTAGTAGTAGTAGTAGTAGTAGTAGTAGTAGTAGTAGTGGTAATAGTAGTAGTTGTTGTAGTAGTAGTAGTAGTAGTAGTAGTAGTAGTAGTAGTAGTAGTAGTAGTAGTAGTAGTAGTAGTAGTAATAGTAGCAGTGGTAATAGTAGTAGTTGTTGTAGTAGTAGTAGTTGTAGTAGTAGTAGTAGTAGTAGTAGTAGTAGTAGTAGTAGTAGTAGTGGTAATAGTAGTAGTTGTAGTAGTAGTAGTAGTAGTAGTAGTAGTAGTAGTAGTAGTAGTAGTAGTAGTAGTAGTATCATTATTATTAATGAGTGAAGGAGGAGGAATGAAACACGGGTGTGTGTCACTCTGCTATATATAAGACAGGTCACATGAGACGCCCTGCTCGCTGCTCGGAGGCAAAGTCAGAGGTCAGGTCATGCCATCCGCCCATCTTCCGCCGTTTGGCACGGGGGAGTCACTTTCCCTTTATATATCTGGTCGCCTCGTTCCCACGCCGGCTGCACACACCTTACGTAGCTGCTGATATGGCCCACAATACGTCGCCAGTTCTCTTATCTTGTTGATGTTGATGTTTGTTGGTGATGTATAAGTCCTCCTTACGCAGGCCACTCTCCAACACCTCTGCATTATCCAGCCCCGGCTAACGGCTCTCCCTATCGATAGGGTCCATCAGGGCACTGGTATGGTGGTGGTGTCTTACGTCTGCCCTGTGTTCCTTAAGCCTATTCTTAAGCCTGTTCACCAGGCCCCTGCTCGTCTCGCCATAGCAGCTACACCCACACCCGCTGCAGGGTGTTCGATACACTACACTGTCCCTACTACTCGCTCGTTTAATTTCTTTCAACAGCTCACCGATCCGTTGCCGCGTGGCGTAAGGCTTTCCTCAGAGGTTGCACCTAGTCTGACTCAGGGACAATAAAGTACTTCCCCTGTGTCTTTTCTCCTCCCGTAACTTTCCTATCCATGACTGTCGTTACTCTCCCTAGTAACTCAACCAGGAGACCATTGAGGTATCCCAGCCTAGTGAAAGTGTCGTCGATGTGGCGGATCTCCTCACTCACATATTCCTCGCTACATTCACGGAGGCGTGTAGGTAGAACTCAATCACCACACCCCTTTTGGTTCTGGAATCATGGGCGCTTAGATAGTGAATGTAATCCTGATCTTATGATGAGAGAGTCGAGGAATGGAAGCTGGCCATTGCTTTCTTCCTCCACTGTAAACTTTATATTTCGGTGTGTGCGGTTCAGTCTCTCATTTAGCCTTACTATGTCTGTTTTGTTGTTGGTGATGACCAGCACATTGTCCACGTAAGGTAACCACTTGGTTGCTCTCGTTATCAGCCGTGAGTAATGCTCATTGTTTAGGACTTCCAGGAACAGGGAAGCCATCACTGCACATAATAGTGATCCCATTGCGAGGCCATCGTGTTGATGATACTCCTCGCTGTTATAAGTGAAGAGCCAGACCCTACGCACATTGTCAATAGCTTTATATAATCTGCCGTGCGCACTTACCGCTGTTCATCGGTTACATGGTCCAGCGTTTTCCTCATTGCCTTGACGCCGCCGTCTACAGGGACGTTGGTGAATTGGGACTTAACATCAGAACTTATCAGCTTTTTGTTGTTCATATTAACTTCACTTAATCTTTCTTTCAAATCACTAGACTTCTTGAGGTGTGCACCACTGATAGTGCCTAGTGCCGAGGACAAAGGTTTGGCCAGCAGCTTGACCAAGCGGTTGGGGACACTCCCTATACCTGATGTGATCGGGCGTAGGGGACCTCAGGTTTGTGGGTCTTGGGTAAGCCTCTCATGAAGGGAATGGCAGGGTTTTCCTCTAACAGCTGCAGGAGCTTTCCCCCTCTTCGTCTTGGTGAGGATCCTTCTCACGGTGGTGTTAAACTCTCTGCCTTCCTCCTCTGCCGCGCCAGCTCGCTGCTTCTTGTATGTGCTTTGGTCCGCCGCATGGTTGAGATAATATACTCTTGTTTGTCCATGGCAACAACACCTCCACCCTTGTCAGCTGTTGTGATGACTATGTCGTGGTTGTTCTTTAGCTCCTGGATGGCCTTCAGGTATGTGTACCTTATCGGAATGGCAGGTTTACTCTTTTGGGCAACAATTGAGCAACACAAAGCGATTCCCTGTTTAGATCCGCTCTCAGTGTTACTATCCCTCCAGTCGGTGCTCCTGGTCACGTAATCTAAAAGACCTTTCTTGCTGGCCTCTAAAATGAATTTTAGCCCAAGTGACAGCGCTTCCTCTAGAATCACCGTGAGAGGGAGTGAGGAGAGGTTCTCGATCAGGTCAGGGCGGCCCATCTGTCTCCACTTGCTCTTTCTGCAGAGCTCCTCCAGCTTTTTTTGTTTAGTTTGACAATTTGCTGCAGCAAGCGGGGCGTTTAGGTGTTCTATACATAGCGCGATGACACCTGAGCCACCTCAGTTCCCCTGAAGAAGCATAAGCGAAACTAATTTGAAATAAACTCATTTCGAAGATAACCGTGTTTCCTTTCTCCTCCTTCACTCAACTTGTCCAAAATGTCCTTACATTATTATTATTATTATTATTATTATTATTATTATTATTATTATTATTATTATTATTATTATTATTGTTATCATTATTATTATTATTATTATTATTATTATGATGATGATGATAATGAAGATGATGATTTTTTTCCTTTTTAAAGCATCTCAAGGGCAACAAAAAGAAAATGTAAAAAAAAGCCCTCCAACTGTTGCTCCCACAAAACGAACAAAAGAGAGGTAAATTTCGGGTGGAGAGGTGTCTTGATACACTCTTCTTGAAAGCGGTCAAGTCATAGGCAGGAGGAAATACAGACGAAGGAAGAATGTACCAGAGTTTACCAGTGAAGGGGATGAAAGAATGGATATGCTGGTTAACTCCTGCATAAGGGGTTTGGACATTATAAGGATGAGCTTGAGTAGAAATTCGTGTGCAGCGGGGCCGCGGGAGAGGGGGAAGCATGCAGTTAGCAGGTTCTGAAGAGCAGTCAGCATGAAAATATCGATAGAAGATAGAAAGAGATGCAACATGGCGGCGGAATTTAAGAGGTAAAAGACTGTCAGTGATAGGAGGGGAGCTGATGGGACAAAGAGCCTTAGAATTCACTCTGTCCAAGAGAACTGTGTGAGTGGAGCCCCACACACGTGAGATGCATACTCCATACGAGTGCGGACAAGGCCCTTTTATATGAAAAGCATCTGTGCGGGGGAGAAGAACTGGTAAGGACGCTACAGAACGCCCAACCTCGAGGAAGCTGATTTAGTAAGAGAGGAGATGTGAAGTTTCCAGCTGAGATTATGAGTTGAGGATAGACCGAGGATGTTTAGTGTAGTGTTTAGTGAGAGCTGAGTGCTGTCGAAGAATAGGGGATAGGTGTTTGGAAGAAAGTGTCAAGTTGATAGGTGAAGAAATTGAGTTTATGAGGCACTAAAGGACACAAGGTTCCTTTTACCCCAATCGGAAATGATAGCAAGGTCTGAGGTTAAGCGTTCTGCAGCCTCCAGTCTGGAGTCTTGCTCCTGTTGAGAGGATCTTCTGTTAAAAGAAGTTGGATAATACAGAGTGGAGTCTTCAGCGTATGAGTGCATAGGACAGTTTGTTAAGGAAAGAAGATCATTGATGAATAAAGGGAGTGGGTGATAGAACAGAGCTCTATGGGACACCACTGTTGATAGGTTTAGGGGAAGAACAGTGACCGTCTACCACAGCAGAGATACTCGTAGAACGGCCAGTAAGGAAACTGGAGATAAAGGAACAGAGAGAGGGATAGAATCAGTATGAGGGCACTTCAGAAAGCAAGGATTGTTCCAGACTCTATCGAAAGCTTTCGATATGTCTAGCCATTGACTACTATCCGTACCTTGATTCAACACTCGATTCGGGCCCTGTGCGCTAAGGGCCCTACGATCTTCTCCCATCTATGTTTCAATAACTTTGCTCACCGTTAAAACTGAAGGCTCAAACTTTCACCAGAGCAAGGTGTTATTATCTATATTAATACTCCTGAGTCATTTTATCATTGTATGACTATTTGCAACATACCAGTAATTTAAAGTCATTAGGGAAGTAAACTTAAATATCTAGTAACTTTATTATAGCTACAATAACGTGGATATTTACTACACCCTTTTTTGTGTAACACCATTACTAGTCCACTATGAGTTAGTTTGTTGGTTTGAAGGGAAAAGGAAGAGTGCAATACAACTACCAAGGTAATGTATACCGCCAGGAAAGTTAAAATAGAAAGGGAAACAAAGTCACAGGTTGAACAAGAAAAGGAGGGTTACTCAAGAGAGCTCATTAATGCGGGAATGCTTCGTCCATGGGGCCAATGGACACCAGAACAAAAGCCTTGTAACATCGGTGGGTTGTGGCGCCAAGGAGTTTGTGTTCGCGAGTCCCGTAACTAAAAACCTTCGCCATTACGTTATTCGACACCCAAGCGTTGTCTCGCGTTGCTATAAACATCTTGACTTTTTGAAGAAGCCCACATTACCTTGGAAGTAGAGGGACAGGCCACGTGACATCGCTGGAAGGCTAAATTCCCTGCACAGCGTCACTCACACGTGCACCGAGCCACGGATTCAGAAACAGCTGTTACCTCCCTATCTGCGTCTTTCCTACGGGACTACAATTCACTGACGTGCTTACATAAACTTTATTTTCATTATAAGGCAGCTGATTATTTATTACCAGGGGGTCGCAGTTCTTTAACGTGCTTATATGAACGTCATTTTATTATTGTTAGGGAGCTTATTACTAATTTCTTGCCGATGAGAAGTGTTAAAAGTGCCGCAGCGAGTAGGGGTTTAATCTGAAACATAGACTACTATACGTATAGTAGTCTATGTCTGAAACATAGACTACTATACGTATAGTAGTCTATGTCTGAAACATAGACTACTATACGTATAGTAGTCTATGTCTGAAACATAGACTACTATACGTATAGTAGTCTATGTCTGAAACACAGACTACTATACGCATAGTAGTCTATGTCTGAAACATAGACTACTATACGTATAGTAGTCTATGTCTGAAACATAGACTACTATACGTATAGTAGTCTTTGTCTGAAACATAGACTACTATACGTATAATATTCTAAGTCTGAAATAATACTAATTAGGTTATGGATAAGTAAGGTTAGGTTAAGGTAGGGTAGGTTAGGTTAGGTTAGGTAATGTTAGGGAAGCTTAAGTAATGATAGGTTAGTTAATGTTAGGTTAGGGTAGGATAGGCTAGGTTAGGTTCTATAACACAGCAAAACGAAAAATCCATTTCACAAATTCACTAGGTAGGATTTCATGAAATGACTGATTTCACACTTTCCTGTAATATATATATATATATATATATATATATATATATATATATATATATATATATATATATATATATATATATATATATATATATATATATATATATATATATTTTTTTTCAAGGCCAGGGAACTCAATATGTCTTTATAGTGCCGGAAAGGCATTTGAGAATCTCTTTGATCAAGAAACAACTCCTTATTGCCAAGTAAGATCAACATATTTGGTAATATGATGTCATCGTATGTCACGAGAGGTCCTCGAATTTATTCCAGAAGACCCGCAGTATGGCCGCCTACAGTATGACTCAAGTGAACACATTAACATGCACACCTTCCTTTCCCACTTTGATAATCCGCTCTAATACATTGTTACACTCCACACTACCACTTATGCCACACGTCCATGTAAAACAATGCCTCTCTCAGACTGCTGATACATTTCATATCCCTCTAAAACCCTCCATTTAGGACCACAGTGGCAGACGTGGCATGTAAATTTGGAATGACACGAAAATTTCAAGCATTACTTACCCTTACAAGGCGAAATCTGGCTTCAATACACCTCCTGCAACGGCTGCGAAGCACTGTTATGCTGTGTTGCTTGAAGTGCGCCTGCAAGCTTCAACATTTAAAGAGAAAAGAGCAGTAATTGGTGTTGACGGTACGCACACGATACACGTCCCAGCTTTCAAACACTCGGGCGTGGGATAAGCCTTTGCAAGTTTGCAACGGCTCCCACTGTTGTTTTTATAAGAGGCATAGGCTTTTATCGGCGTATGAGAGGCATGGTAGAAGGATATTGAAAGTCAAATGATGTACTTGAATCCTAAGCAGCGAAACAATAATAAGAGCACACTGTTGATAGAGACTTAGATTTAACCACAACATAGAACACTCATAGGTTTGGGAATACTAATGAACATGGACATTATATAATAACGCCTTATAAGTTCACCGTAGGGATACATATATTGTTCTGACAATAAAATCATGATGTACCGCTCCACAAGGCAGTAAAGTGAGTGGTTGAAAGCGGAGGGCCCTTAGCGCAGGGCAGGAAGGGGCAGTGTTGAGTCAGGGTACGTATAGCAGTCTATGGTCTAGCTCATCTGGGAGAGTTTCACCAAAACGGCTAAGAGAGGATGACCAAGAGTCAGTTAAGAGATCAAGAAGATCGCCAGTAGAAGATAGGCGATAGGCAGAGTTTGACCATGCACGGTGTCAGCACGGAAGCACAGTTTTTATGGACATACGAGACAGTCCATCAGGTCCATAAGCCCTCTGAGAGTTGAGGCCAGAGAGCGCATATAATCTAAACAATCTTAATAACAGGCATAAAGGAGTCAGGGGGGATGAGTAGGAAGAATATGCCCAGAATCGTTCAAAATTGGTGTTTTTACAGAGCGTTTGAGAAAAGAGTTCAGACTCTCTATCTTTGATAGCACGGGAACAAACGTGATTAAACCAAGGTTTTTTAAAATGATTAGTAGAGAAAGTATGTGGAATGTGTGCCTCCATTCCAGAGACAATCACCTCTGTGATGCGCTGGGCACACACAG
>NC_066561.1:461046-491046 GCF_024679095.1 Eriocheir sinensis
AGTAGTAGTAGTAGTAGAATTTGCAATAGTAGTAGTAGTAGTAGTAGTAGTCGTAGTAGTAGCAGTAGAATTAGTAATAGTAGAGGTATTATTATTATTATTATTATTATTATTATTATTATTATTATTATTATTATTATTATTATTATTATTATTATTAGTAGTAGTAGTAGTAGTAGTAGTAGTAGTAGTAGTAGTAGTTGTACTATTAATCTTATTCTTTTTATTATTATTTTAATCATCATTATTTTTATTATTACTATTAGTATTATTTTTACTCCTACTATTATTATTGTACAGTCTGCATTATACAAGCCTACTCCATTTCCTCTTTTAGTGGCAGTCGCAGGGATGTTTGATGATTATAAACAGCAATCTTATTGGGTAACATAACATCTGGCTGCCACAGTCTTAATATTTTAAGACTCAAAATCAACTATAATTACTTAACTGACGTCATTGTTGTCCTCACATTGCTTGTACCGTCAACTGTTTCCTCTTCGTAGGCTATCATAATATTATATTGTCCATGAAATCGGAGTCGCTGTGTGACAGCAGGCTGTTGGCGTGCGACAGTGCTCACCTTAGACCAGCGCGCTGCGACTATGGGCACTGTAGGCACGGCAGCCCTGCATGCACGGATCGCATACTGGCTGAGGGAACGTGAAAGGGCTGTCGTCAGTAACGGAATGTTAGCCCATCGGTGTCGTAGTTGGTATGCTGTTCATTAAGGGATCATTTCACTGTCTTAATGCAGTCTATATTAATTACAGCCGCATCAAATTGAATAGATGTATCACCACGCCCTAAGCCACCGTGTATTACATAGAAAATAATAAGTCAGTGTCTTACACTAACCTTAAAATCTCGTGGCAAATCGTAGGAATTTTTTTATAAACAAAAGCAAGTCTTATATATCTGCGCCGGTGTAGCAGGCCAAAGTGTAGGAGCCCAGACTGAAAATTAGCCAATCAGCTCGCAGTATTGGAGGCCAGCGATGCCTACCGCTGCGTTCCCTTGGAGGAAAAATTCAAGGAGTGGCTCTCAGCGGGTCGCCCTTCACTGTGAGGTAAAGCAAGGGGGGTAGGAAGGGAGGTATGGGGGGCGGACCTTAGCCGGTGAGCGGAGCCAGCAATTCCACCCAAAACATAACATTTCTCGCTCCCAGATCGTCGGGGTAAATGAGCTTGTCTGCCTTATTTCTTCCACTTAACATATGTTTTTAGTTATTCAACTGCTGCAGTACATGCACTAAGGATGTATGTGCAGGTTTTAATAGAAAAAACACCAACATTCCCTGGTCTTTATTCCATAGAAGCTGAGAAGAAACGTTCCACACCCGCCTTGATCCCTCACATTGCCTCTGTACAATGTTCATTATATATTGACCATGGTCTTACTTTTAATGTAGAAGCATGTACAGCCACTTATGTAGAGCGTCTCAGATCTGATCAAAACTCACTACGTATGAGTAAAGAAAAGAAAGTATTGGGGCAGGAAGGAGAAAAACTTACCAATACGCAACTAATAGTCTTTATTTGACTCGACGTCAACCAACCGTTTTACAAAATCATGCGTGTCATTGTTAAAGGTATATTAACCAATAAATGCAGAAAATGCAACATACAGGTCAGGCACCAATTACTGAGAGGGGTTGGTTACACGTTTTTACGGAGAGAAATGGTTGTGCAGTGGTGGAGATATCTGGCTTGATCGCCAGGGATGAAAAAAGAGACTTACAAGAGTGGAATAAATAATAGAAAGATAACTCCTGAGAGAGAGAGAGAGAGAGAGAGAGAGAGAGAGAGAGAGAGAGAGAGAGAGAGAGAGAGAGAGAGAGAGAGAGAGAGAGAGAGAGAATGAGAATGAGAGAGAATGAGAATGAAAGAGAATGAGAATGAGAGACGGAATAAGAATAAGAATGAGAGAAAATGAGAGAGAATGAGAATGAAAAACAAAGAGAATGAGAGACGGAATAAGAATAAGAATGAGAGAGAATGAGAGAGATAATGAGAACGAAAGACAAAGAGAATGAGAGACGGAATAAGAATAAGAATGAGAGAGAATGAAAATGAGAGAAAAAGAGTGAGAGAATAAAAATGAGAAAAAATGAGAATGAGAAAGAATGAGAATGAGGGAGAGAGAGAATGAGGGAATGGGGGGATGATAATGAGAATAAGAATGAAAGAGAATGAAAATGAGAATGAGAGACAGAGAATGAGAATGAGAGAGAGAATGAGAAAGAGAATGAGAGAGATATAAGGAGAATTAGAGAATACAAAATGAGAAAATGAGAATTGGAGAGAGAGAATAGAAATGAGGGAATGAAAATGAGAGAGGGAATGAGCATAACAGAATGAAAGAGAGGGAATAAGAATAGGAATGAGAGAGAATGAGAATGAGAGAATGATAATGGGAGAGAGAGAATGAGAATGAGAGAGAAAATGAGAATGAGAGAGAATGAGAGTGAGAATGAGAGAGAGAATGAGAATGAGAGAGAATGAGAGTGAGAATGAGAGAGAATGAAAATGAGAGAGAATGATAATGAGAGAGAATGAGAATGAGGGAGAGAGAGAATGAGGGAATGAAATGAGGGGGCATGATAATGAGAACAAGAATGAAAGAGAATGAGAATGAGAGACAGAGAATGAGAATGAAAGAGAGAATGAGAAAGAGAATGAGAGAGAGATAATGAGAATTAGAGAATATGAATGAGAAAATGAGAATTGGAGAGAGAGAATAGAAATGAGAGAATGAGAATGAGAGAGGGAATGATAATAACAGAATGAGAAAGAGGGAATAGGAATAGGAATGAGAGAGAATGAGGAATCGAAAGAAAATGAGAATGAGTGAGAGAAAGAGAATGAAGGTCAATGAGATGAGAGAGAATGATAATGAGAATGAGTGAATGAGAATAAGAGAGGTAATGAGGATGAGAATGAGAGAGAGAGAATAACAGACTGAGTGAGACAGAGAGAATGAAAATGAGATTAAGAGAATGAGAATGAAAGACCCACCCACCCAAGCAAGAGCATAAGAACGTAAGGGGTTCGCATAAAGCCCACTAACTTATACTTGGCAGCCCCTGTCTACCTACCGCGAGTGGCAGTGTAGCACCTATTAGTAACAGTAATAGATGGGCCACTAACACCCACACCCACACAGTAATAGATGGACACTAACACCAACACCCACACAGTAATAGATGGACACTAACACCCACACCCACACAGTAATAGATGGACACTAACACCCACACAGTAATAGATGGACACTAACACCCACACAGTAATAGATGGACACTAACACCCACACAGTAATAGATGGACACTAACACCCACACAGTAATAGATGGACACTAACACCCACACCCACACAGTAATAGATGGACACTAACACCCACACAGTAATAGATGGACACTAACACCCACACCCACACAGTAATAGATGGACACTAACACACACAGTAATAGATGGACACTAACACCAACACCCACACAGTAAGATATATACTAACACCCACACCTACACAGAAATAGATGGGCCACTAACACACCCACCCACACAGTAATAGATGGATACTAACACCCACACCCACACAGTAATAGCTGGACACTAACACACCCACCCATACAGTAAGAGATGGACACTAACACACCCACCCACACAATAACAGATGGACACTAACACCCACACCCACACACTAATAGATGGGTCACTAACACCCACACCCACACAGTAATAGATGGACACTAACACCCACACCCACACAGTAACAGATGGACACTAACACACCCACCCACACAGTAACAGATGGACACTAACACCCACACTCACACAGTAATAGATGGGTCACTAACACCCACCCACACAGTAATAGTTGAACACTAACACCCACCCACACAGTAATAGATGGGCCACTAACACACCCACCCACACAGTAATAGATTGTCACTAACACCCACCCACACAGTAATAGATGGGCCACTAACACCCACCCACACAGTAATAGATTGACACTAACACACCCACCCACACAGTAATAGATGGACACTAACACCCACCCACACAGTAATAGATGGACACTAACACACCCACCCACACAGTAATAGATGGACACTAACACCCACCCACACAGTAATAGATGGACACTAACACCCACCCACACAGTAATAGATGGACACACCCACCCACACAGTAATAGATGGACACTAACACACCCACCCACACAGTAATAGATGGACACTAACACACCCACCCACACAGTAATAGATGGACACTAACACCCACCCACACAGTAATAGATGGACACTAACACCCACACCCACACAGTAATAGATGGACACTAACACCCACCCACACAGTAATAGATGGACACTAACACACCCACCCACACAGTAATAGATGGACACTAACACCCACCCACACAGTAATAGATGGACACTAACACCCACCCACCCACACAGTAATAGATGGACACTAACACACCCACCCACACAGTAATAGATGGACACTAACACACCCACCCACACAGTAATAGATGGACACTAACACCCACCCACACAGTAATAGATGGACACTAACACACCCACCCACACAGTAATAGATGGACACTAACACACCCACCCACACAGTAATAGATGGACACTAACACCCACCCACACAGTAATAGATGGACACTAACACCCACCCACACAGTAATAGATGGACACTAACACACCCACCCACACAGTAATAGATGGACACTAACACCCACCCACACAGTAATAGATGGATACTAACACCCACACACACAGTAATAGATGGACACTACACACCTACCCACACAGTAATAGATGGACACTAACACCCACCCACACAGTAATAGATGGACACTAACACACCCACCCACACAGTAATAGATGGACACTAACACCCACCCACACAGTAATAGATGGACACTAACACACCCACCCACACAGTAATAGATGGACACTAACACCCACCCACACAGTAATAGATGGACACTAACACACCCACCCACACAGTAATAGATGGACACTAACACCCACCCACACAGTAATAGATGGACACTAACACCCACCCACACAGTAATAGATGGACAATAACACCCACCCACACAGTAATAGATGGACACTAACACACCCACCCACACAGTAATAGATGGACAATAACACCCACCCACCCACACAGTAATAGATGGACACTAACACCCACCCACACAGTAATAGATGGACACTAACACCCACCCACACAGTAATAGATGGATACTAACACCCACCCACACAGTAATAGATGGACACTAACACACCCACCCACACAGTAATAGATGGATACTAACACACCCACCCACACAGTAATAGATGGACACTAACACCCACACCCACACAGTAATAGATGGGCCACTAACACCCACACCCACACAGTAATAGATTAACACTAACACCCACACCCACACAGTAATAGATGGGCCACTAACACCCACACCGACGCAGTAATAGTTTGACACTAACACCCATACCCACACAGTAATAGATGGGCCACTAACACACCCACCCACACAGTAATAGATGGACACTAACACACCCACCCACACAGTAATAGATGGGCCACTAACACCCACACCCACACAGTAATAGACGGGCCACTAACACACCCACCCACACAGTAATAGATGGACACTAGCACACCCACCCACACAGTAATAGACTGACACTAACACACCCACCCACACAGTAATAGATGGACACTAGCACACCCACCCACACAGTAATAGACTGACACTAACACACCCACCCACACAGTAATAGATAGGCCACTAACACACCCACCCACACAGTAATAGATGGGCCACTGACACACCCACCCACACAGTAATAGATGGACACTAACACACCCACCCACACAGTAATAGATGGACACTAACACACCCACCCACACAGTAATAGATGGACACTAGCACACCCACCCACACAGTAATAGATGGACACTAACACACCCACCCACACAGTAATAGATGGACACTAGCACACCCACCCACACAGTAATAGATGGACACTAACACACACACCCACACAGTAATAGATGGACACTAACACACCCACCCACACAGTAATAGATGGACACTAACACACCCACCCACACAGTAATAGATGGACACTAACACACCCACCCACACAGTAATAGATAGACACTAACACACCCACCCACACAGTAATAGATAGACACTAACACACCCACCCACACAGTAATAGATGGACAATAACACCCACCCACATAGTAATAGATGGACAATAACACCCACCCACACAGTAATAGATGGGCCACTAACACAAACACCAACACAGTAACATGGCGGGGAAAAGCTGAGGAGCTCTCTTGTGGTAAATATGTGCCTCCCAAAATGGCGGGCCTTTGCGGGGCAGTTGAGAAGTGATCAGCTGATCGCTGATGATGACGTCACGTGTAACCCCTCTATAAGAACTCAACAACAGTGATTAAAAAGAAATCAAAGATGCCCAATTTCAAAGAGCAAATTTCGTAGAAATCCGACAAAAACTTACAGAAATATAACTATATGATGATTGCGACGTAGAGGAAGCCTGGCCAAACTTTAAAAATCATTTACTCACTCAGCAGAACACATTTGCCCCGTTTTGCGAGAAGCGAAGTAACATTAATAAAAGTCCACCTTGGTTGGTGAAATTAAATATTCGGTTTAGGAGAGAAAAATGTCTTACAGGCTAAAGAAGGAGCAAAACACTCCCGAAAACATTAAACTTTATCATGAAGCCAGGCGGCGAGTAAAAAAGATTAACATATTAGTCAAAGCATTATACGAAGAAAACATTGCAGCCAACTGTAAAAATAAAATCCAAAATCCTTCTTCAGTTATATAAACAATAGGAAGGCGACCAGAAGTGGAATTGGACCTCTAACTAACAGCGACGGGGAATTAGTGACTGACAACCAAAACGTTGCGAACTTGTTAAAAAATTATTTTTCTTCGGTATTTAATACTAGCAGTCTTCCCATCATTACCACCAACACCAGGAACAACAACAGTACTAACGTAAATCTCGTTCATGCATTGCCTATTGCCTAAATATATCCCATACTACTTAAAGAAACAAAGAGCGAAATACTCTCCTCCCTCGCAACCGTATTCAATATGTCCTTGCTAAAAGGCATCGTCCCTCTTGAAATACGCGGTACAGTTCTGGTCTCCCTACCATGCAAAGAACATTGCTAAATTAGAAGGTGTTCAACGTAGGGTAACAAAAATTATCCCTTCCTTGCGCAACAAACCCTATGACGAGAGGCTCTCGACCCTAAATATGTTCTCTTTTGAGAAACGTTGCCTCCGAGGAAAACTGACCGAACGGTTTAAAATACTTAATGGTTTTACGAATGTGGACAAATCAAAATTATTTATAATCGATGACACTGCGAACAAAGTAAAATGGCAGAAAAATAGAATATGAACAAGTTAATTAAGACTGGCCAAGTGCAAAACGATTGACTTAAAAACAAGTTCGACTGAAACGTCCTTCAACTTAATATTAACTAAAGCAGAAATGGAAAGTTTTGGAGCAATCTGTTTGGGCCATGGGGTTTGTGTGGTCTGAATTTTTATAAATCTCTCTCTCTCTCTCTCTCTCTCTCTCTCTCTCTCTCTCTCTCTCTCTCTCTCTCTCTCTCTCTCTCTCTCTGACGCTTAGCGAACGTGGAATAATGGCACAGAACTTAAATATAGACAAGTAAATTCAGACTGCACCAATTTTTTCTTCACCAACGTTGTAGTGCGAGAGTAGAATAAGCTCCCACCCTCAGTGGTCCAGTGTAACTCAATTGACTCCTTTAAAAAACAAGCTTGATCGACACTTTCTTCAGCTTATTATGACTAGAATAGAAATGCAAAGATTTGGAGCCATCTGATTAATGTAGAATCACTTGGGTTTTTTGACAGATCATCTAGTCTGGACCTGGGGTCTGCGTGGTCTGATTTTCTGTGTAAATCTCTCTCTCTCTCTCTCTCTCTCTCTCTCTCTCTCTCTCTCTCTCTCTCTCTCTCTCTCTCTCTCTCTCTCTCTCTCTCTCTCTCTTGTACTATTTCAAATGTGTCTCTGCAATAATGATAATAATAAAAAGTAATAATAATAATAATAATAATAATAATAATAATAATAATAATAATAATAATAATAATAATAATAATAATAATAAATTCATCAAGTATATGTAGCTGTTCACCTTAAAATGTACATTTTGGAGCACACACACACACACACACACACACACACACACACACACACACACACACACTGGAAGCTCCGGGAGCTCAATACACCGCTCCGGTAGCTCGCTTGGTAGAGCACCACGCTGCAAGGCTTCACGGCCAAACAGGCGGCGGTTCGAGCCCCGCTCAGGCCGGATTCTTTCCGTTGACTAGAAGTGGTTACTATCCCGCCTTGAGCAAGGGGGATGGAGTGTGTGGTGTGTGAGGTCCTGGCACTTGCTCACGTCGTGAGGGTACGGGCTGGCGAAGGCGAGCACTTGGTACCCTGAGGGATTTTTTAGTATAGGCGAGGGGGGGAGGAGTAATGGGAGCAATGGGAGGAGTAATGGGAGGGGACATCTAGCTCATAATATAACCAGGCAGCTTAGAAGTAATTCTAGGGGAGTAACAGAGGACGGGCTAAGAATCTTCTATACTAACAGCAGGAGCCTCAGAAACAAGATAGACTTACTAAGGGGTGAAGCTTGTTCAGAAAATTTTGACATAAGAACATAAGAACATAAGAACGCAGGAGTCTGCAAGAGGCCGATAGGCCTGTACGAGGCAGCTCCTTTGACCCTAAGCTCCCGTGTATCTAACCCCACCTAATATCGCTGTCCATGAATTTATCTAGTCTATTTTTGAATGTGACAATTGTATTGGCACTCACCACATGACTGCTAAGCCTATTCCACTCATCCACCACCCTGTTAGTAAACCAATTTTTGCCTATGTCCCTGTTGAATCTGAATTTATCCAGTTTAAACCCGTTACTTCGTGTCCTACCCGGTTCTCTTACCAACAAAACCTTATGAATGTCTCCCTTATTAAAGCCCTTCATCCATTTATAAACCTCGATCATGTCTCCACGCACTCTTCGCCTTTCTAGAGAATGCAAGTTTAACTGTTTGAGTCTTTCCTAGTATGGCAAGTTTCTCAACCCCTGAATCATCTTAGTCATCCTCCTCTGCACCGATTCTAACATTTTGATATCCATTCTATAGTAGGGTCACCAGAACTGAACCGCATAGTCAAGATGAGGTCTAACTAATGCTAAATATAGTTTGAGGAAGACTTCGGGGCTTCTGTTGCTTACGCTCCTTGAAATAAATCCCAGTACCCTATTAGCTCGATTTCTAGCTTGAATGCATCGTGCCCTTGGACGGAGATCAGAGCTCACTAAGACCCTAAATCCTCTCACACACAGACCTACATATGAGAGTGTCATTTAAGCAATAGTTATGTGAGGGGTTGTTCCTACCTACACTCAGAATACTGCACTTCCCTACATTGAACTCCATCTGCCATTTATCCGCCCAGTCATATAATCTGTTGAGTTCACCTTGGAGAATACTAGCGTCCTGATCCGACTCAATTACTCTACCGATCTTGGTATCATTTGCAAATTTACTAACATCACTACTAATTCCTGTGTCTAAGTCATTGATATAAATAATAAACAAAAGTGGACCTAATACCGAACCTTGTGGGACCCCATTCGTAACACATCCCCAGTCAGATCTTTTACCATTGATTTGCACTCTTTGCTTCCTATTGCTAAGCCACGCCTTGACCCAGTTCAAAACTTTACCCTGTACTCCGTGAGCCTGTAATTTAAGCAACAGTCGTTGGTGAGGAACTTTGTCAAACGCTTTACTAAAATCAAGATAGATTACATCATAATTTTCATCTCTGTCAACCGCCTCAAATACTTTATTGTAGAAGGACAAGAGATTGGTGAGGCATGACCTACCTTTTGTGAACCCATGCTGCGAGTCGTGAATTAAGCTATGTTTCTCTAAATGCTCCCGAATGTTCCTGGCTATTATGGACTCCAGCATCTTCCCTATAACCGATGTTAAGCTAATTGGGCGATAGTTTGAAGCAACTGACCTGTCCCCCTTTTTAAAAATCGGCGTCACATTAGCTACTTTCCATAGGCTCGGCACATAGCCAGTATTTACCGACATCTTAAAGATGTCGGTTAGTGGGTCACTGATTATATCACCTAACTCCTTTAATACCCTCGGAAATATCCCGTCAGGACCTGGCGACTTGTTCTTCTTAAGCTTATCTATCTCATCCTGAACTACTTTCCTGGCAATGATTATATCCCTCAGTTTATCGCCATCCCCGCCCTCGTACACCTGAACTCTTTCCGGTAACTAAACATTTAAGTTAGTCTTTAACATATAGCGCAACTCCACCTCCCTTTCTGCCCCTTCTGTCTTTGTGAAACATAATAGCGATCACTGAGACATGGATAGACACTGCTAATAGAAATTTTAGATCAGAATTTGAAATAACGGGTTATCAGATGTTTCACAAAGACAGAAGGGGCAGAAAGGGAGGTGGAGTTGCGCTATATGTTAAAGACTCACTTAAATGTTTAGTTAACAACTCAGTCAAAACTAACATGGATTCAGAATCAGTTTGGGTGGACGTTTACAAAGGGAAAGAAAAACTAACTCTAGGAGTTATATACAGGCCACCCAACCTTAACAGGCAGGACACGAGTATATTACTACAGGAGATTGGCAGTGCGAGTATGAGTAGAAATGTCTGCGTAATGGGGGACTTTAATTATAGGAATATAGACTGGGAAGATCTAGTGGGTGACCTGGAAGCCGAGGACTTTCTTGAAGTTATACAAGATAATTTCCTTAAGCAGGTAGTTACTGAGCCTACCAGAGGAGATAACATATTAGACTTAGTCCTAACCAATAATGGGAACTTGCTACGTGAATTGGAGGTGGGCGGAGAGTTAGGAAATAGTGATCACAGAACGGTTCGTTTTAGCTTAGACCGGGCGGTAACCCGCGAACCAAACCCAGTGTTAGTGCCAGATTTTAGAAGAGCAAATTACGAGGGGCTTCGAAGACATCTTGAAGGGGTAAACTGGGATAATTTAGGGATTCATGAGGGCCAGAACTGCGGATTGGAGAGCCAGGAGAACCAGGTAGAAATGTCTTACAATAATTTAGTTAGAGTAATAGTAGAGGGGCAAGAACAGCATATACCACAGCGAACACTTAGAAAAGAAAACAATGATCCTAAGTGGATGACTCGTGGACTAAAACACGAGATTGGGTTAAAGAAGGGAATTTATCAGAAAATAAAGAATGGTGAAACACATCTCAGGGGCCGGTACGTCGAACTATCTAGATTAGTTAAGAAAAACACCAGGATAGCAAAAAAGAACTATGAGATCAAAGTAGCAAATGAAGCGAAAAGTAATCCTAAGGGCTTCTTTCAGATGTATAGAACAAAAACACGGGAGAAAATTGGACCGCTGACAACAAACACAGGGGAGCTAGTAGAAAATTACGAAAATATGAGCACATTGTTGAACGACTACTTCCTTTCAATATTCACACAGGAGGATCGAACGACTATACCGGAAAGAGTTCAGGTGTACGAGGGCGGGGATGGCGATAAATTGAGGGATATAATCATTACCAGGCAAGTAGTTCAGGATGAGATAGATAAGCTTAAGAAGAACAAGTCGCCAGGTCCTGACGGGATATTTCCGAGGGTATTAAAGGAGTTAGGGGATGTACTCAGTGACCCACTAACCGACATCTTTAAGATGTCGGTAAATACTGGCTATGTGCCGAGCCTATGGAAAGTAGCTAATGTGACGCCGATTTTTAAAAAGGGGGACAGGTCAGTTGCTTCAAACTATCGCCCAATTAGCTTAACATCGGTTATAGGGAAGATACTGGAGTCCATAATAGCCAGGAACATTCGGGAGCATTTAGAGAAACATAGCTTAATTCACGACTCGCAGCATGGGTTCACAAAAGGTAGGTCATGCCTCACCAATCTCTTGTCCTTCTACAATAAAGTATTTGAGGCGGTTGGCAGAGATGAAAATTATGATGTAATCTATCTTGATTTTAGTAAAGCGTTTGACAAAGTTCCTCACCAACGACTGTTGCTTAAATTACAGGCTCACGGAGTAGAGGGTAAAGTTTTGAACTGGGTCAAGGCGTGGCTTAGCAATAGGAAGCAAAGAGTGCAAATCAATGGTAAAAGATCTGACTGGGGATGTGTTACGAGTGGGGTCCCACAAGGTTCGGTATTAGGTCCACTTTTGTTTATTATTTATATCAATGACTTAGATACAGGAATTAGTAGTGATGTTAGTAAATTTGCAGATGATACCAAGGTCGGTAGAGTAATTGAGTCGGATCAGGAAACATGGAAACATGGAAACGCAGGCAACAGAAAGCCTATTGGCTCATTACGAGGTTGCCCGCTTTGGTGCTTTAATCTGCTCGACAGCCTGGGGCCTGGGGAGCAGATGAAAGCACCTCGACATTGAGGAGCAGATGAAAGCACCTCGATATTGAGGAGCAGATGAAAGCAACTCAATATTCAGTTTACTCCCGACGCAGCGAAGTGACGGTCGATTCTATATTTGAAGGAGTTGATAGTATTCGCATTTACTACTTCTGAAGGAAGATTGTTCCAGTGACGGATGACTCGGTTTGAAAAGAAACTCCTTCCGATGTCTGTGTTACATCGACTAGACTGAATGGGTAAACCGTTATTTCTAGTTCTTAGGTTGGTTTGCAATTCAAAGAAATTGGAGTAATCGACGTTATTGAATTTTTTCAGATACTTGAAGACTTGAATCATATCTCCTCGTAGGCGTTTTTTCTCTAATGTAAAGAGATTGAGTCGCTTGAGTCGTTCCTCGTACGGTTGAGCCCTTAAGGTTGGTATCATTTTCGTGGCGCGTCGCTGAATCCTTTCCAGTAAATCAATGTCCTTTCTGTAATTAGGAGACCAGAACTGTACTGCATACTCGAGGTGCGGTCTTACCATGGAATTATACAAGGATAGCATCACGTCTGGCGTTTTACACTCGAAGTTCCTCGCTATGAACCCGAGCATAGTGTTGGCTTTGTTGTATGCTTTTTTACAGTGATTAGCGTGTTTCAGGTCACTGCTGATAGTGACTCCAAGATCCTTTTCCTCCTGCATCGCTTGCAGAGGTCTCCCATTCATGATGTATGTGTGGTTACTATTTCTGGACCCAATGTGCATGACTTTGCATTTGTCAACATTAAAGGACATTTGCCATTTTTCCGACCATTCGATAATGTGATTGAGGTCTTTCTGAATGATTTCGCAGTCGGTCTTTGTGAGGGCCTTTCCCTTCACCCTAGTGTCATCAGCAAATTTCGATATTGTGGATTTCAGTCCTGCTTCGAGGTCGTTGATATATATGATGAAGAGAATGGGTCCCAGCACTGACCCTTGAGGCACTCCACTAGTGACTGGAAGCCAATCGGAAGGCTGTCCGTTGAGTAGTACTCGTTGTTTTCTGTCGGTGAGCCAATCTCTTATCCACGCGATCAGATTGGCTCCAATGCCCGCCGAGTGCAGTTTCTTAAGGAGTCGCTCGTGCGGTACCTTGTCGAAGGCTTTCTGAAAGTCCAGGTATATAACATCACTGGGGATGTGGGCATCCCAGTTCTTATATATACCTTGGAAGAAGTCTAATAAATTCGTTAGGCAGGAGCGCTTGTTTCTGAAGCCATGCTGGGTGTCGGAGATTACATTATTGTCTTCTAGAAACTTAACAAGTTTGTCTCTAATAATCTTTTCGAGTATTTTTCCTGCCACTGATGTCAAACTTATGGGCCTGTAGTTTAATGCAACGCTTTTGTCTCCTTTTTGAAAATTGGTGTTACGTTCGCCATCTTCCAGTCTTCCGGGACCTTTTCAATTGAACAGACTGGTTGAATATGTTAGTGAGTGGCTGAAGTATTTGTTGTTTAAGCTCTTTTAATAACCGCGGGGACAAACCGTCAGGTCCTGTTGACTTGTTCGTGTCGAGTTTATCCAAATACTCTTTCACTTCTTGGTCGCATATTGAGTCAATTTTCAGGGGCGTGATTCCCCTCGGCGGGTCAGGGTTCTCGGGCATGGTTTCGATGTTCTCGACTGTGAATACGGATGCGAAGTTACTGTTGAGGATTCTGGCCATCTGTTTACTGTCCTGAGTTGCAGCTCCAGTCTCGTCTGTCAGGGGACCAATATTGGATTTTACTTTCTTTTTCGATCTGATGTATGTGAAGAATTTTTTTAAAGTTTGTCTTGATGTCACGCGCTATTTGTTTTTCGTGGTTGCGTTTACTACTCCGAATAAGGGTGCGACAAGCTCTGAGGCTGTTGTGGTACTGAGTACGGGCTTCGGCCGTGTCATTCTCTTTCATTAGGTTATAATTCCTTTTTTTTAAGTTTACCGCCCTTTTTATTTATCTGGTCATCCACGGTGGATCTACGGCACCATTTACTCGCCTGGGTTTCGTCGGCACTGTAGCCTTTTCTACTCCCAAAAGCTTATCTTTGAAGTTGTTCCACACGTTGTCGATTGTATTGTCGGTTAGGTGAAGTTGGTCCCAGGTCGCAGAGGGAAGCAGTTCACGGGCTAGGTTGAAATTTGCTTTTTTGTAGTCTGGTATCACTGACGGATTGTCTACGAGTTTGTGACTTATGTTGACATTGAAACGGATTAAGTGGTGATCGCAACCGGTAATTTTTTCACCAACTTCACAGTCGCGAATGAGGTCGGGGTCGCTTACTAATACCAGATCCAGCAGATTGTTTTCTCGTGTTGGTTGAGTTACAACTTGAGTGAGGAACGAATCCTCCACCATTTCTATAAGCCTGTTACCCTCTTGATCTCCAGTCAATTGTCCCCAGTCAATGTTAGGGCAATTAAAGTCCCCAATTATTATTGCTTTACTTTGTGTTAAAGAGTGAAGCTCTTCGTACAGGGCAGTGTCATCGGCTGCCTGTTGTTTTGGAGGCCTGTATACGGTCGCAAGTGTTAGTTTCTTATTATTCGCAGTTATTTCCACATAGACGGAGTCGTAATTCTCTGCGTCCTGTTTGTCTATTTTTATGGCAGGGAGCGTACTTTTTACGTAGCAAATTACTCCTCCTCCTTTCTTGTGCATTCGATTTTTTTGGAAGCTTTCGTACCCGGGAAATGACAGTTCAGATACTAGATGTGCAGAGTTGGCCCAAGTCTCTGTGATGGGTACCACATCTGGTTTCTCAGTTGCAATATACGCCCTAATTTCGTCCTTTTTGGGTAATAGACTGCGTGCATTTGTGTACAAAATGGAAATGTGACTACTGGTTTGGCCGCGTCGTGTTGAATGAGTTCGCTTGTCGGAGGCGTCGTTGGTTACACAGTTTCTTGTAAGCCGCATCGACGCTACGGTTCGGTTGATCAAGGGTTGCCTTTGCCTTGCCCTCGCCTCCAGTTTTTTGAATAGCTTTTCGAGAAGCTTTCAACTGCATCGTTCAGGAGCCTTCCTAGCCGCGCCGAACCAACCTCGTTCAAGTGGAGTCCGTCCTCCCAAAACAAATCTGGGCGCTGGTTGAAGTGATGCCATGCGTTCATGAACCCTACGCCTTTATCGTTACATAACTGCTTTAGACTAGTGTTGACGCCGTACGCTTTACTGTTGTTGTATCCGGCGAACGTATTGACTCTCGGTAGAATTCCAGAGACGATGATGTGAGGGGACTTGGTCTTGTATTTCCGAATGACTTGACGGTATTTTGCTAACAGGTCCTGAATTTGAGTTGACTGAAGGTCGTTGGTTCCCGCATGGATCAGATACACTGTGTCGTCCTTCGCATTTACTGAAACTGCATCGACAGCTGATTCAATATCGTCCAATTTGGCTCCGGGGATACAGAAACGCTGCCGTGTCAACGTATTCCGACCGCAAAACTCCGTAAGTTGGCCTCTCACCACACTGTCTCCAACTAAATTGACTCTAGTTGTTAGTTTGCCCATACCAGGAAACAGCGTCTGGTTCGTACAAGTGACAGCTGGTAGAATGGTCTTGTGATTTCTTCTGGAAGGGCGCGAGGTACAAGAGGGAGCGCGGGCTAAGGTGGGTTTGGAAGTGGTGGTGGTGATAGTAGTGGGTGGTTGGGGAAGGGTGGAGGGTGAGGTGTGGATGGAGGGAGATGTGGTATCAGAAGTGGAGGAGGAGGCGGAGGTTGAGTTCGTGTTGGAGGTGGAAGTGGAGGATGGAGTGGTGATGAGGATAGGGGAGGAGTCAAGGGTGTTGGAGGGAGAGGAAGGGAGAGCGGGAGAAAGGGGAGTGGTACTGTGGATGGAGGTGGATGGGGTAGGAAGGGAGGTGGATGGAGTAGAAGGAATGGTAAGGGTGGCGGCGGGTTCAGGCGTGGCAGAGGAGATCGTGTTGAAGGTGGAAGGGGAAGATGGAGTGGTGATGAGGATAGGGGAGGAGTCAAGGGTGTTGGAGGAAGAAGAGGGAGTGGGAGTGGATGAGGTAGCAAGGGAGGTGGATGGGATAGAAGGAATGGTAGGGGTGGCGGCGGGTTCAGGCGTTGCAGAGGAGTGGGGTGGTTGAGGCGAGGCAGAGGAGATCGTGTTGGAGGTGGAAGGGGAAGATGGAGTGGTGATGAGGATAGGGGAGGAGTCAAGGGTGGTGGAGGGAGAAGAGGGAGTGGGAGTGGATGAGGTAGCAAGGGAGGTGGATGGGGCGGAAGGAATAGTAAGGATGGAGGCGGGTTCAGGCGAGGCAGAGGAGGAGGAGGAGGTATGTAATTGGGTCAGAACGTCAGAATATGAGTTTGAGGAGGAGGAAGCTGGAGTAGGAAGGGCGGGGAAAGAAGTCACAACTTCCCATATCAATACGTTTGAGCGTTTCAGCTCATCGTTAATCGAGCTAAGTGCTTGGATACGCGAGTCCAAGACACAATATTTACATTTAGACTCGCTGAGTTGAAAGTGGATCGTGGCAAATTTCTGCGAACAATTACCGCAAGTGAAATATTTGGGCATGGTTACAATTCCTTTTTTCTTTTCTTTTTTCTGTAGCAAGAAACTTTAGTTATGATATATTTAGAAACCGCGTGGGTGGCTTGCTGAATACCAGGAAGGAGCTCAACTGAACACCTGGAAGGAGTTAGGTAGGGGTCGGGTCGAGTCCCGCGGGGGTAATTAGTTGGACGGTAGAGAGGCTTGTTTAGTTAAAGGAACACAAAGGAGCACAAAGGAGGAGGAGGAGGAGGAAATAGTTAGAGGAGGAGGAAATGGTTAAAGGAGGAGGCGGAGGAGGAAATATGGGTTTGGGCGGAGAGGGAGGAGTAGGGAAGGTGATTAAAATAGAAATAGAAATACCTGTGTTGATTAGGATTATTTAAGGAGTGCCGGGTGGTTTCCTTCGTTAAGCCCTCGGTGGCTGTGGGATATGGGCGGGTGTGTGAACACCTGGGTCTTGGTGTGTGAACACCTGACTGTTTTGGTGAGGGAGTGCCGGTGAAAAGATTAGCCGACCTCACTAATCCCGGAAAATTTCAGACTTATGGGCGGTACCGGGAGTAATTATACCCCTGGGAATAAATAGGGCGGGGTTCAGGAACGATTGGTAATGAACAAGAAAATACAGTGTGTGTGCTGTTGTTGAAATACTTTACTTTGTTACCCTGTGACAGGTACGGGAAGCAGTAGAATTATGACACTTAGCGTTCCACAGCGGCGGTGATGTCTGCTAGGCAGTGAAGCGACGATGAAGTTACCGATGAGCGATGTCCAACCTCTTCAAGTAATATCAACTACAGTTAAAGTCCTCGATGGCGTATAAAGATTGCACAACACACTTGGTGAACACTAATTCACGGAATCACGGTTAACAGTAAATTGAGGAATCACGATGAGCACTGAATTACGGAATCACGGTTAAAACTGAATCACGGTATCGCGGTTAACACCGAATCACAGAGTCACGGTTAACACTGAATCACGGAATAGTGGTTAACACTAAATCAAGGAATCACGGTTAACACTAAATCACTGAATCACGGTTAACACTGAATCACGGAATAGCGGTTAACACTGAATCACTGTATCACGGTTAACACTAAATCAAGGGATCACGGTTAACACTGAATCACTGAATCACGGTGAACACTCTAGCCGGAGCGAGCGGGGGTCGTGACCTTAGCCTAGGGGGGTCAGGAAACGCTAGTATTCTCCAAGGTGAACTCAACAGATTGTATGACTGGGCGGATAAATGGCAGATGGAGTTCAATGTAGGGAAGTGCAGTATTCTGAGTGTAGGTAGGAACAACCCCTCACATAACTATCGCTTAAATGACACTCTCATAAGTAGGTCTGGGTGCGAGAGGGATTTAGGGGTCTTAGTGAGCTCTGATCTCCGTCCAAGGGCACAATGCATTCAAGCTAGAAATCGAGCTAATAGGGTACTGGGATTTATTTCAAGGAGCGTAAGCAACAGAAGCCCCGAAGTCTTCCTCAAACTATATTTAGCATTAGTTAGACCTCATCTTGACTATGCGGTTCAGTTCTGGTCACCTTACTATAGAATGGATATCAAAATGTTAGAATCAGTGCAGAGGAGAATGACTAAGATGATTCAGGGGTTGAGAAACTTGCCATACGAGGGAAGACTCAAACAGTTAAACTTGCATTCTCTAGAAAGGCGAAGGGTGCGTGGAGACATGATCGAGGTTTATAAATGGATGAAGGGCTTTAATAAGGGAGACATTCATAAGGTTTTGTTGGTAAGAGAACCGGGTAGGACACGAAGTAACGGGTTTAAACTGGATAAATTCAGATTCAACAGGGACATAGGCAAAAATTGGTTTACTAACAGGGTGGTGGATGAGTGGAATAGGCTTAGCAGTCATGTGGTGAGTGCCAATACAATTGTCACATTCAAATTAAATTCATGGACAGCGATATTAGGTGGGGTTAGATACACGGGAGCTTAGGGTCAAAGGAGCTGCCTCGTACAGGCCTACCGGCCTCTTGTAGACTCCTGCGTTCTTATGTTCTTATGTTCTTATGTTCGTGATCAGGCCGTGGTGAATTACACACACACACACACACACACACACACACACACACACACACACACACACACACACACTCACACACACACACACTGTCATGACCTAGGCTGGGATTACGTTAGGTAGGATGTGTTACAAATAACGTAGGCAGTTAATAACCCAGTATGGGGTAGACAAGGATACGCTACTCTTGGCAAACCTGGGCCGACTTTCACTAACTTTGTGCGCTGAGGAGGGGGACCAAACCACAAATACAAAAATAACTTCAATATTCAAAGTTAAGATTAATTACAAAGACTGCTTCACAGGAATAACACAAATCTCTCCGCAAGCTACGTCAACGTACCCCTTCCGTCACCACGCTAACACAACACACGTATCTCCCCCTAAACTCCTCAATACACTCTCTCACCACGCCAAAGTATAAAACACATTCTCCCCACAATCCTCCACAAGTCACAACTAACCCATTACCAATGAACGTTGCCCGCGGGCCACTCCGTGCCAAGTTATTACCCCCCTGCACTCGTGTCTGAATCCCCTGTCTGTGGCTATCCTGTGCTGTCCTTGAACTTCCATTAGTAAGAGTGACACTGCTGTTAGGTTGCCTGAAGTTACCTTTATGTTGTCCTGTGTGTGATGTCTGGCCGTACTTTTCATCATATCTCCCTGGGGGTCGGAAAAAATAAAATACATCTGTTTTACAAGATCCATAGGCAGCGCATATTTGAACAGCCTTGCGTCCTGCCATCACAACGTCTTTGATCTCGCACTTAATGACCTCGTATCTTATCTCAGGAGAGAGATTACCAATAGAGTGCTCCATTACCATCAGCTGGAACATTTCCTCCTTTTACTTAACCTCGGCGGCTTTTAACCATCTCTCAGCCTTCAGCACACACTCCCTGGCCACCTCTTAGTAAGTCATCTTTGGCAGCTTCCTTACTTCTCTGAATCTCCTCCTATGTATCTCTGGGTCCACCTGCACAGTTTTCAAAACAGCCTCCTTCACCGTGTCTAACACTTCGATTCCTCAAGAGTTAAAGTGGTATGGGTTTCTTTGGCCTTTCTTTTGAACTTAGGCTGGACCAAAAATGCCCAGTCCTCCTTCCTCCATCCCTCCATAGTTGCCACCTTCTCAAATTGTGAGAATTTTTTTCCGCCCTACTCTCTGTGAACACTGGGATGTTATGTATCCTGCCATCTAGCCCTCCGCATGTCCTATAACCGCTACTTGTGGGGTTTACCTCCAATTTCTTCAGCTCAATTTCCTTCTGTGCCTGAATCCTCTCCTTTTCTAACTACAACTCCATCTTCTGTGCCTCAATTTTCGCCATTTCTATATCCTTCTCCATCCTCGCTTTGATCCTAAATCTCTCTAGCTCCAGGCCTCACTTCCCGTTAGGTCACCTCCATTTCCTGCCGTCACTAGCCTCCTTTCACTTTCATCTTCACCTTCAATCCTAATCTCATCTTCGCCTGCGCCCATTCCCTCATCTTCAATAATCCGTAACACTCCTTTTTCATCCAACATTTCCACTAGCTCTCTTTGCGTCTCTCCCTTCAAAGAGGCCCTCCGCGACGCATCATAACTCTCCGCGATGCTACACAATTCCTCCTTACTACACTGATATAATATATCTACAACTTCACTGTCTTTAAACTGCTCCACTCTAGACGCCATGATTCACAAATGTTAAATCTCTAACACAAAAAATTTAAACACTCGCCCAAACTCAATCCTTCCACAAGTTATGCTGCACACAAACTCACGTCAGCGGCTCGTATACACACAAACACATCAACACACAAACTTCACCTCACCTCCAAGCACAACACCACAATTACACACACACACAATATTTCCTCGCCTCCCTCTCAGAGCACAAACAGAGTAGGAAGACACCTACCGAACGGGCGCAAGCCACTCCCGGTGAGGTATATATGGGAGGTGAGAAGGGAGCTGAAGCCCTCCAAAGACCCTTCCCATGTCCTCACTAACCGTTTCCCTATTGTCTCACCAACACCGGAGAGTAGTTCAGCATGCTCTCTAAAGACAGATCCTCTCTTTATCCACACCACACTACATTCACACAACATATACACCTTTTCCCAAAATTAAAATTTCAAAATGGCGCACATACACCAAGCCTCGGAGTCCCCGCCTGGGGGGGGGGACCACAAATTCCCCCAGGGAGGACTCCCCTTCTGGCTGCCGACCCGAGAGGTGTCTTGATAACTCCTCGAACCTCTTTCTTCTCAATTTCTGCAACATTCGCGGTCTTCGCTCTAATTTTCATTCTGTGGAACATCATCTCTCCTCCTCTAAACCTCACCTTCTCTTCCTTACCGAAACACAGGTTTCTGAGGCTACTGACAGCAATCTCTACTCTGTTCCCTCCTACTATCTCTATCCTAAATTTCAATCCAAAGCTGGATGTTGCGCCTACGTGCGCAACGACATCACTTGCTCTCGTGCCCACGACCTTGACTCTTCTGAATTTTCCACCATCTGGCTAAGACTTCATTGTCACTCTATTACTAAATACATCTGTGCTGTTTATCTCTCACCTAACTCTACCAACTATGTAAAATTCTTTGACTATTTGAATTCTAAAGTGGAGCACATCTTGACCCACTCTCCCTTCGCTGAAATCTCCATCCTAGGAGATTTCAATGTTCACCACCAGCTTTGGCTTTCATCCTCTTTCACTGACCATCCTGGTGAACAAGCCTACAACTTTGCTATCCTCAACGACCTAGAGCAGTTGGTCCAGCACCCTACACGTATTCCCGACCGTCTTGGAGACCGGCCCAACATTCTAGACCTCTTCCTTACCTCAAACCCTTCTGCTTATTCTGTCAAACTGTTCTCTCCGTTGGGCTCCTCCGATCACAATCTTATTTCTGCATCCTGTCCTATCGCTCCTGTACACACTCTGGACCCACCGAAGAGGCGATGCTTCTGGCATTTTGCTTCAACTCGGTGGGACGACCTGATGATGTACTTTTCCGATTTCCCGTGGAATGATTATTGCTTCCAGGATAGAGACCCCTCTGTGTGTGCTCAGCGCATCACAGAGGTGATTGTCTCTGGAATGGAGGCATACATTCCTCGTTCTTTCTCTACTCCTCATGCTAAAAAACCTTGGTTTAATCACGCTTGTTCTCGTGCTGTCAATGATAGAGAGGTAGCTCACAAAAGGTACCAGAGCCTTCAAACTAATGCTAATTATGAACTTTACATTTCTCCCCGAAATCGTGCCAAATCTATTCTCCGACTAACCAAAAATTCTTTCATTAATAGAAAATGTCAAAACCTTGCTTTCTCTAACTCTTCCCGTGACTTCTGGCATCTAGCCAAAGACATCTCCTCCAACTTCACTTCTTCATCTTTCCCTCTACTCCTCAGTCCTGACGGCAACACTGCCGTCTCATCTATCTCTAAGGCTGAACTCTTCTCTCAAACTTTTTCTAAAAACTCCACTCTGGACGATTCTGGGCATATTCCTCCTACTCATCCCCCCTCTGACTCCTTTATGCCTGTTATAAAGATTCTTCAAAATGATGTTTTCTACGCCCTCTCTGGCCTCAATCCTCAGAAGGCTTATGGACCTGATGGAGTGCCTCCTATTGTCCTTAAAAACTGTGCCTCCGTGCTGTCACCCTGCCTGGTCAAACTCTTTCGCCTCTGCCTGTCAACATCTACCTTTCCATCTTGCTGGAAGTATGCCTTCATACAGCCTGTGCCTAAGAAGGGTGACCGCTCCAATCCCTCAAACTACCGTCCTATAGCTTTACTTTCTTGTCTATCTAAAGCTTTTGAATCAATCCTTAAGGCTTAACCGGAAGATTCAAAAGCACCTTTCCACTTCTGACCTTCTATCTGATCGCCAGTATGGGTTCCGCAAGGGGCGTTCTACTGGTGATCTCCTAGCCTTCTTAACTGACTCTTGGTCATCCTCTCTTAGCCGTTTCGGTGAAACTTTTGCTATTGCGCTGGACATATCAAAAGCTTTTGATAGGGTCTGGCACAAATCTTTGCTTTCTAAACTACCCTCCTACGGTTTCTATCCTTCTCTCTGTACCTTTATCTCCAGTTTCCTTTCTGACCGTTCTATTTCTGCCGTGGTAGACGGTCACTGTTCTTCACCTAAATCTATTAACAGTGGTGTCCCACAGGGTTCTGTCCTATCTCCACTCTTTTCTGTTGTTCATTGATGATCTTCTTTCCAAAACGAACTGTCCTATCCATTCCTACGCCGATGATTCCACTCTGCATTACTCAACTTCTTTTAATAGAAGACCCACCCTTCAGGAACTTAACGACTCAAGGCTGGAGGCTGCAGAACGCTTAGCCTCAGTCCTTACTATTATTTCCGATTGGGGCAAGAAGAACCTGGTGTCCTTCAACGCCTCAAAAACAAAGTTTCTCCACCTATCCACTCGACACAATCTTCTAAACAACTATCCCTATTCTTTGACGACACCCAGCTATCACCTTCATCAACACTAAACATCCTCGGTCTATCCTTAACTCAAAATCTCAACTGGAAACTTCATATCTCATCTCTAACTAAATCAGCTTCCTCGAGGCTGGGCGTTCTGTACCGTCTCCGCCAGTTCTTCTCCCCTGCACAGTTGCTGTCCATATACAGGGGCCTTGTCCGCCCTCGTATGGAGTATGCATCTCATGTGGGGGGCTCCACCACAGCTCTTCTGGACAGAGTGGAGTCTAAGGCTCTTCGTCTCATCAGCTCTCCTCCTCATACTGATAGTCTTCTACCTCTTAAATTCCGCCGCAATGTTGCCTCTCTTTCTATCTGCTATCGATATTTCCACGCTGACTGCTCTTCTGAACTTGCTAACTGCATGCCTCCCCCCCTCCCGCGGCCCCGCTGCACTCGACTTTCTACTCATGCTCATCCCTATACTGTCCAAATCCCTTATGCAAGAGTTAACCAGCATCTTCACTCTTTCATCCCTCACGCTGGTAAACTCTTGAACAATCTTCCTTCATCTGTATTTCCTCCTGCCTACGACTTGAACTCTTTCAAGAGGAGGGTATCAGGACACCTCTCCTCCCGTATATGATCTTCCTTTCGGCCACCTCTTTTGTTTCTTTTTTAGGAGCAGCGAGTAGCGGGCTTTTTTTTTTATTATTGTTTTCTTTTTTCGTGTGCCCTTGAGCTGCCTCCTTTGTTGTAAAAAAAAAAAAAAATACATATACACTGTATCTAATCACTCACTGCTCACAGCACTTCGGTCACACACCACCCTCTACACCACAATTCCCGCACACACACACACACACACACACACACACACACACACACACACACACACACACACCTCACTTAACTCACTTCCGAACAAGTTACAACACCATTACCCCAACACTCACTGACTCAACAGGATCACAACACCGTCACCCAACACTCTCACTGACTCAACAGGATCACAACACCATTACCCCAACACTCTCACTGACTCAACAGGATCACAACACCGTCACCCAACACTCTCACTGACTCAACAGGATCACAACACCGTCCCACAACACTCTCACTGACTCAACAGGATCACAACACCGTCACCCAACACTCACTGACTCAACAGGATCACAACACCGTCCCCCAACACTCTCACTGACTCAACAGGATCACAACACCGTCCCCCAACACTCTCACTGACTCAACAGGATCACAACACCGTCCCCCAACACTCACTGACTCAACAGGATCACAACACCGTCACCCAACACTCTCACTGACTCAACAGGATCACAACACCGTCACCCAACACTCTCACTGACTCAACAGGATCACAACACCGTCACCCAACACTCTCACTGACTCAACAGGATCACAACACCGTCCCCCAACACTCTCACTGACTCAACAGGATCACAACACCGTCACCCAACACTCTCACTGACTCAACAGGATCACAACACCGTCACCCAACACTCTCACTGACTCAACAGGATCACAACACCGTCCCCCAACACTCTCACTGACTCAATAGGATCACAACACCGTCCCACAACACTCTCACTGACTCAATATGATCACAACACCGTCCCACAACACTCTCACTGACTCAACAGGATCACAACACCGTCCCCCAACACTCTCACTGACTCAACAGGATCACAACACCATTACCCCAACACTCACTGACTCAACAGGATCACAACACCGTCTCACAACACTCTCACTGACTCAACAGGATCACAACACCGTCCCCCAACACTCTCACTGACTCAATAGGATCACAACACCGTCCCACAACACTCTCACTGACTCAACAGGATCACAACACCGTCCCACAACACTCTCACTGACTCAACAGGATCACAACACCGTCCCACAACACTCTCACTGACTCAACAGGATCACAACACCGTCCCACAACACTCTCACTGACTCAACAGGATCACAACACCGTCCAACAACACTCTCACTGACTCAATATCCCGGACAAGCCCCGAAAATTATGTCATGAAATAGGCTGGGATTACGTTAGGTAGGATGTGCTACAAATAACGTAGGCAGTTAATAACCCAGTATGGGGTAGACAAGAATATACTACTCTTGGCAAACCTAGGCCGACTTTCACTCACTTTGTGCTCTGAAGAGGGGGAACCAAACCACAAATACAAAAATAACATCAATATTCAGAGTTAAGATTAATTACAAAGACTGCTTCACAGGAATAACACAAATCTCTCCACAAGTTACATCAAAGTACCCCTTCCGTCACCACGCTAACACAACACACGTATCTCCCCAAAAACTCCTCAACACACTCTCTCACCACTCCAAAGTATAACACACATTCTCCCCACAATCCTACACAAGTCACAGCTAACCTATAACCACCTTCACACCCTAACTCCTCACACCACACCACCACAGTGACCCAAGACACACGTTCCGCATCTCTTCGTGTCCCAGCCTGAAGTGAATGTCTCTCTCGTCGTCTTCAATCATCTCTCATTACCCACGCCTCCCATTTCCGTGACGTCACACATTTTGCGGGGAGGCTCATCCTTCATTTTGAGGAGCGACTCATCCTTCGAGCCGCCCCATCCTTTTTTTTTTTTTTACAGCTAAGGAGACAGTTCAAGGGCGTAAAGAAAAAGAAAAAAAGAAAAAAAGCCGGCTACTCATTGCTCCCGAGCATAGGTCAAAGGAGTGTCCAAAAAGAGAGGTCAATTTCGGGAGGAGAGGTGTCCTGATACCCTCCTCTTGGAAGAGTTCAAGTCGTAGGCAGGAGGAAATGCATATGAAGGAAAATTGTTCCAGAGTTTACCAGCGTGAAGGATGAAAGAGTGAAGATGCTGGTTGACTCTTGCATAAGGGGTTTGAACAGTATAGAGATGAGCATGAGTAGAAAGTCGTGTGCAGCGGGGCCGCGGGAGGAGGGGAGACATGCAGTTAGAAAGTTCAGGAGAGCAGTCAGCATGAAAATATCGATAGAAGACAGAAAGAGAGGCAACATGGCGGCGGAATTTGAGAGGTAGAAGACTATCAGTATGAGGAGGAGAGCTGATTATACGAAGAGCCTTTGACTCCACTCTGTCAAGGAGAGCTGTGTGAGTGGACTCCCCCCCTCCCCCCAACATCTGGATCTGGATCTGGACAATAATGCGCAGGGCACCCGTACAGGTGCATAACACGCATATTTGTTGGCAGTTGGGGGGACGGGGGAGCCGAGTGTGCAGGCGAGGGAAGTGAATCAAGTGTAATTGTTAGTCTTAGTGTGTTGTGGTGACAAGTGAGTGTGTATTTGTTTTTTGAATGAGTCTATTGTATCGCAGTCTAAAAGCTGTTGAGGGAGGCTGTTCCAGTCACGTATGGTGCGTGGAAAGTATGAGTGCTTGTATGCGTCAGTGTTAGTGTGATATGTTTGGTATTTATGGATGTGTGTGTTACGAGTACGTTGATTGTTTGCCTTGTGTAGGTATGTTTGTGGGTCAATGTCAATGTGAGTGTTTGTGATCTTGTACATAAGTGTAAGTCTGTGTGCTTGTCTGCGTATGGTCCATGTTTATCTGATGTTTGATCCGTGTTGTGATTCCAGGCGTTCGAGTGTAATTGTTTGTAATGAACCTTGCCGCCTTGGTGTTGATTTGTTCTAGCCTATCAATGTTTCTGTGTGTGTAAAGCCGCGTCCACACCAGGAATCTTTGTATGTCAACAATGTATGCCAGACGTTTCCCCATTGATTCTGGAAGCAGTTGAGAAACAACCTGGATACTTTCAGGAAAGAATTCAGAAACATTGAGAGAGAATATGTGTGTAATTCACTACGGACTAATCGAGTGTTGGACTCGTAAGCGCCAGCAGGTACCCCTCCCGACATGAGCAAGTGCACTTTAGCGTATATCTGTGTGTGTGTGTGTGTGTGTGTGTGTGTGTGTGTGTGTGTGTGTGTGAAAAGTGTGATGGCAGCTGCCCCCGCCTTTCCGCAGACTGATATGACGTGCAACCTATATTTTTTTGACAGAAGTGTATGTGTGTGTGGGTGCGTGCGTGTGTGTATTGCGTTGGGAGTGTGTGTGTGTGTGTGTGTGTGTGTGTGTGTGTGTGTGTGTGTGTGTGTGTGAGTGTGTGTGTGTGTGTGTGTGTGTGTGTGTGTGTGTGTGTGTGTGATTATCAAGTCTTGATAGTAAAGTATAGACTATTTTTATATTCCAGTCAAATTTCATTTATATATTTATGGATGTGAGAGAGAGAGAGAGAGAGAGAGAGAGAGAGAGAGAGAGAGAGAGAGAGAGAGAGAGAGAGAGAGAGAGAGAAGGGAGGGGGACACACCCTGACCGCTGGGAGTGACCTCCCTCAGGGGTGCGGGGATAAAGACATATCCCACACCTCACTCACGGGGAAAAGAGATTGGGATTATAATTATTATCATTCATTCACATACTTCAATATCTAGCTAATTGTGTGTGTGTGTGTGTGGGTGGGTGTGACTATATATATATATATATATATATATATATATATATATATATATATATGTATACATATATATATATATATATATATATATATATATATATATATATTCACACACACATATATACATATATACATATACATATAAACCCACGGACACCCACCCACACCCGCATATACGAGCGCGCGAGCGCGCAAAAGTTTCTCCTGTTTTCCATCCTGGATGGAAAACAGGAGAAACTCCCTAACTGTTTCTCAGGACCGCCCACACCAGGAAAGTTTGTATGGAAACTCAGCTTTGACATTTCGAAGGTGTACATGAGGCTCGTAAAAGGATCTCTGCCTGTCAGATTATAGCTGCAGGCTGATGGGAGCTGGAATGGCTTTTCTGTGCCGGGTATCGATTCGTTGTATTTTGGGAGCCACCGTTCGTAATAGTTCTTCAAAATCAGTGGTTGACCTTCCAAGAAAATTATTAATTAATTAAACCCTGCTCCATTAACTCTCGGCTCCGCCAAAAGTAAGTCATTCTGTAATGCTCAACTTTCTATAAACGACCGCACCCATTCGCGAGTCCTTGTCTTCTTGCTCTCCAGTGAGTGCAATAATAAATAAAACACAGAGGCCATTGTAGCACACACCGACATCCTGAGAACAACCCTGAGCTGTGGACAGGAAACATTATTTCCCGAGGGTGTCAGATGAATATCCGTCAAGAAGAACACGTTGAGTCCGGTTAGTCAGAAATGCAGTGATCCAGTGAAGAATAGGTCCTGAAATACCGTAGTATTTCAATTTTAATGTCAGTCTTTTGTGCGGGACTTTGTCGAAGGCTTTGGCAAAATCTAAAACAATAGTGTCAATTTATTTAATGTCACGTCGGTCAAGTAGCCTCGTCATGTCGTGATATGTAGTAATGAGTTGCGATTCAAATGAGCGTTTGGGTCGAAAGCCGTGTTGTGAGTCAGTAAGGATGTTGTTTGCTTCAAGGTGATTCATTATGTGTTTGTGTATTATGTGTTCGAAAATTTTACATGGAATCGATGTTAGTGAGATGGGGCGATAATTGGCAGGGTCAGTCCGGTCACCTGTCTTGAATAAAGGATTAATGTTTGCCAAAAGCCAGTCAGAGGGTAATGAGGTGGATGATAGTGATTGGGCGAATATGGTCTGAAGGATGAAGGCAAAGGATTTAAGGATGAAGGCGGGAATGTTGTCGGGGCCAGTGGATTTAGTTGTGTCGAGTCCTTTCAGTAATTTCTGTATTCCGTTAGTCGTAATGTCAAGGCGGGCTATCGGGGGGGAAGGGGCTGTGTAGCATGTTTGGTGTCAAGTTGTGTTCTTGTGTGTATACCGATTGGAACTGTGTGTTGAGTATATGTGCTTTGTGTTGTGGGCTGGTTACTAATGTGTTAGTGTTGTCTTTAAGTGATGTGTTAGTGTCATTTTTGCGCGTCTTAAAGAATTTGAAAAAGTTTCTTTTGTTATTTGTTACGTTGTCTGCGAGGTAAGCTGCTATGTGTTTGCTATGAGATGCATACTCCATACGAGGGCGGACAAGGCCCCTGTAAATGGATAGCAACTGTGCGAGGGAGAAGAACTGGCGGAGACGGAACAGAACGCCCAGCCTCGAGGAAGCTGATTTAGTAAGAGATGTTTCCAGTTGAGATTTTGAGTTAAGGATAGACCGAGGATGTTTAGTGTTGGGGAAGGTGATAGCTGAGTGTTGTCAAGGAATAGGGGATAGTTGTTTGGAAGATTGTGTCGAGTGGATAGGAGGAGAAACTGTGTTTTTGAGGCGTTGAAGGACACCAGGTTCCTCTTGCCCCAATCAGAAATAATAGTAAGGTCTGAGGCTAAGCGTTCTGTTGC